>NW_027436800.1:0-258000 GCF_047716275.1 Strix uralensis | reverse complement strand
CTCTGTGTCTTTTCTTTCGTTCTGAACAAGTGTTACTGTTTTCTGCACAGAAAGCGATTCTGCGAAAGCAATGTGAACACTTGGTGCTTCCCAGGCACAGAGAAGGTGCTTAGCAGGGAATTCTCTGCCTGCCTTTCCCCAGTGCTCTGCAAGCTCTCCAGGACAACATAAAATCTGGGGCTCTGTGCTTTCTTTCGTTCTGAACAAGTGTTATTGTTTTCTGCACAAAAGCGATTCTGCGAAGCAATGTGAACACTTGTGCTTCCCAGGCACAGAGAAGGGTGCTAGCAGGGAATTCTCTGCCTGCCTTTCCCCAGTGCTCTGCAAGCTCTCCAGGGACAACATAAAATCTGGGGCTCTGTGCTTTCTTTCGTTCTGAACAAGTGTTACTGTTTTCTGCACAAAAGCGATTCTGCGAAGCAATGTGAACACTTCTGCTTCCCAGGCACAGAGAAGGTGCTAGCAGGGAATTCTCTGCCTGCCTTTCCCCAGTGCTCTGCAAGCTCTCCCAGAGACAACATAAAATCTGGGGCTCTGTGGCTTTCTTTCGTTCTGAACAAGTGTTACTGTTTTCTGCACAAAAGCGATTCTGCGAAGCAATGTGAACAAGGCACAGAGAAGGTGCTAGCAGGGAATTCTCTGCCTGCCTTTCCCAGTGCTCTGCAAGCTCTCCAGGACAACATAAAATCTGGGGCTCTGTGCTTTCTTTCGTTCTGAACAAGTGTTACTGTTTTCTGCACAAAAGCGATTCTGCGAAGCAATGTGAACACTTCTGCTTCCCAGGCACAGAGAAGGTGCTAGCAGGGAATTTCTCTGCCTGCCTTTCCCCAGTGCTCTGCAAGCTCTCCAGGACAACATAAAATCTGGGGCTCTGTGCTTTCTTTCGTTCTGAACAAGTGTTACTGTTTTTCTGCACAAAAGCGATTCTGCGAAGCAATGTGAACACTTCTGCTTCCCAGGCACAGAGAAGGTGCTAGCAGGGAATTCTCTGCCTGCCTTTCCCCAGTGCTCTGCAAGCTCTCCAGGACAACATAAAATCTGGGGCTCTGTGCTTTCTTTCGTTCTGAACAAGTGTTACTGTTTTCTGCACAAAAGCGATTCTGCGAAGCAATGTGAACACCTTGTGCTTCCCAGGCACAGAGAAGGTGCTAGCAGGGAATTCTCTGCCTGCCTTTCCCCAGTGCTCTGCAAGCTCTCCAGGACAACATAAAATCTGGGGCTCTGTGCTTTCTTTCGTTCTGAACAAGTGTTACTGTTTTCTGCACAAAAGCGATTCTGCGAAGCAATGTGAACACTTCGTGCTTCCCAGGCACAGAGAAGGTGCTAGCAGGGAATTCTCTGCCTGCCTTTCCCCAGTGCTCTGCAAGCTCTCCAGCGACAACATAAAATCTGGGGCTCTGTGCTTTCTTTCGTTCTGAACAAGTGTTACTGTTTTCTGGCACAAAAGCGATTCTGCGAAGCAATGTGAACACTTGTGCTTCCCAGGCACAGAGAAGGTGCTAGCAGGGAATTCTCTGCCTGCCTTTCCCCAGTGCTCTGCAAGCTCTCCAGGACAACATAAAATCTGGGGCTCTGTGCTTTCTTTCGTTCTGAACAAGTGTTACTGTTTTCTGCACAAAAGCGATTCTGCGAAGCAATGTGAACACTTGCTGCTTCCCAGGCACAGAGAAGGTGCTAGCAGGGAATTCTCTGCCTGCCTTTCCCCAGTGCTCTGCAAGCTCTCCAGGACAACATAAAATCTGGGGCTCTGTGCTTTCTTTCGTTCTGAACAAGTGTTACTGTTTTCTGCACAAAAGCGATTCTGCGAAGCAATGTGAACACTTCTGCTTCCCAGGCACAGAGAAGGTGCTAGCAGGGAATTCTCTGCCTGCCTTTCCCCAGTGCTCTGCAAGCTCTCCAGGACAACATAAAATCTGGGGCTCTGTGCTTTCTTTCGTTCTGAACAAGTGTTACTGTTTTCTGCACAAAAGCGATTCTGCGAAGCAATGTGAACACTTGTGCTTCCCAGGCACAGAGAAGGTGCTAGCAGGGAATTCTCTGCTGCCTTTCCCCAGTGCTCTGCAAGCTCTCCAGGACAACATAAAATCTGGGGCTCTGTGCTTTCTTTCGTTCTGAACAAGTGTTACTGTTTTCTGCACAAAAGCGATTCTGCGAAGCAATGTGAACACTTGTGCTTCCCAGGCACAGAGAAGGTGCTAGCAGGGAATTCTCTGCCTGCCTTTCCCCAGTGCTCTGCAAGCTCTCCAGGACAACATAAAATCTGGGGCTCTGTGCTTTCTTTCGTTCTGAACAAGTGTTACTGTTTTCTGCACAAAAGCGATTCTGCGAAGCAATGTGAACACTTCTGCTTCCCAGGCACAGAGAAGGTGCTAGCAGGGAATTCTCTGCCTGCCTTTCCCCAGTGCTCTGCAAGCTCTCCAGAACAACATAAAATCTGGGGGGCTCTGTGCTTTCTTTCGTTCTGAACAAGTGTTACTGTTTCTGCACAAAAGCGATTCTGCGAAGCAATGTGAACATGTGCTTCAGGCAGAGAAGGTGCTAGCAGGGAATTCTCTTGCCTGCCTTTCCCCAGTGCTCTGCAAGCTCTCCAGGACAACATAAAATCTGGGGCTCTGAGCTTTCTTTCATTCTGAACAAGTGTTACTGTTTTCTGCACAAAAGCGATTCTGCGAAGCAATGTGAACACTCGTGCTTCCCAGGCACAGAGAAGGTGCTAGCAGGGAATTCTCTGCCTGCCTTTCCCCAGTGCTCTGCAAGCTCTCCAGGACAACATAAAATCTGGGGCTCTGTGCTTTCTTTCGTTCTGAACAAGTGTTACTGTTTTCTGCACAAAAGCGATTCTGCGAAGCAATGTGAACACTTCTGCTTCCCAGGCACAGAGAAGGTGCTAGCAGGGAATTCTCTGCCTGCCTTTCCCCAGTGCTCTGCAAGCTCTCCAGGACAACATAAAATCTGGGGCTCTGTGCTTTCTTTCGTTCTGAACAAGTGTTACTGTTTTCTGCACAAAAGCGATTCTGCGAAGCAATGTGAACACTTCTGCTTCCCAGGCACAGAGAAGGTGCTAGCAGGGAATTCTCTGCCTGCCTTTCCCCAGTGCTCTGCAAGCTCCCCAGAACAACATAAAATCTGGGGCTCTGTGCTTTCTTTCGTTCTGAACAAGTGTTACTGTTTTCTGCACAAAAGCGATTCTGCGAAGCAATGTGAACAGGCACAGAGAAGGTGCTAGCAGGGAATTCTCTGCCTGCCTTTCCCCAGTGCTCTGCAAGCTCTCCAGGACAACATAAAATCTGGGGTTCTGTGCTTTCTTTCATTCTGAACAAGTGTTACTGTTTTCTGCACAAAAGCGATTCTGCGAAGCAATGTGAACACTTGTGCTTCCCAGGCACAGAGAAGGTGCTAGCAGGGAATTCTCTGCCTGCCTTTCCCCAGTGCTCTGCAAGCTCTCCAGGACAACATAAAATCTGGGGCTCTGTGCTTTCTTTCGTTCTGAACAAGTGTTACTGTTTTCTGCACAAAAGCGATTCTGCGAAGCAATGTGAACACTTGTGCTTCCCAGGCACAGAGAAGGTGCTAGCAGGGAATTCTCTGCCTGCCTTTCCCCAGTGCTCTGCAAGCTCTCCAGGACAACATAAAATCTGGGGCTCTGTGCTTTCTTTCGTTCTGAACAAGTGTTACTGTTTTCTGCACAAAAGCGATTCTGCGAAGCAATGTGAACACTTCTGCTTCCCAGGCACAGAGAAGGTGCTAGCAGGGAATTCTCTGCCTGCCTTTCCCCAGTGCTCTGCAAGCTCTCCAGGACAACATAAAATCTGGGGCTCTGTGCTTTCTTTCGTTCTGAACAACTGTTACTGTTTTCTGCACAAAAGCGATTCTGCGAAGCAATGTGAACACTTGTGCTTCCCAGGCACAGAGAAGGTGCTAGCAGGGAATTCTCTGCCTGCCTTTCCCCAGTGCTCTGCAAGCTCTCCAGAACAACATAAAATCTGGGGCTCTGTGCTTTCTTTCGTTCTGAACAAGTGTTACTGTTTTCTGCACAAAAGCGATTCTGCGAAGCAATGTGAACAGGCACAGAGAAGGTGCTAGCAGGGAATTCTCTGCCTGCCTTTCCCCAGTGCTCTGCAAGCTCTCCAGGACAACATAAAATCTGGGGCTCTGTGCTTTCTTTCATTCTGAACAAGTGTTACTGTTTTCTGCACAAAAGCGATTCTGCGAAGCAATGTGAACACTTCTGCTTCCCAGGCACAGAGAAGGTGCTAGCAGGGAATTCTCTGCCTGCCTTTCCCCAGTGCTCTGCAAGCTCTCCAGGACAACAGCAAATCTGGGGCTCTGTGCTTTCTTTCGTTCTGAACAAGTGTTACTGTTTTCTGCACAAAAGCGATTCTGCGAAGCAATGTGAACACTTCTGCTTCCCAGGCACAGAGAAGGTGCTAGCAGGGAATTCTCTGCCTGCCTTTCCCCAGTGCTCTGCAAGCTCTCCAGGACAACATAAAATCTGGGGCTCTGTGCTTTCTTTCGTTCTGAACAAGTGTTACTGTTTTCTGCACAAAAGCGATTCTGCGAAGCAATGTGAACACTTGTGCTTCCCAGGCACAGAGAAGGTGCTAGCAGGGAATTCTCTGCCTGCCTTTCCCCAGTGCTCTGCAAGCTCTCCAGGACAACATAAAATCTGGGGCTCTGTGCTTTCTTTCGTTCTGAACAAGTGTTACTGTTTTCTGCACAAAAGCGATTCTGCGAAGCAATGTGAACACTTCTGCTTCCCAGGCACAGAGAAGGTGCTAGCAGGGAATTCTCTGCCTGCCTTTCCCCAGTGCTCTGCAAGCTCTCCAGGACAACAGCAAATCTGGGGCTCTGTGCTTTCTTTCGTTCTGAACAAGTGTTACTGTTTTCTGCACAAAAGCGATTCTGCGAAGCAATGTGAACAGGCACAGAGAAGGTGCTAGCAGGGAATTCTCTGCCTGCCTTTCCCCAGTGCTCTGCAAGCTCTCCAGGACAACATAAAATCTGGGGTTCTGTGCTTTCTTTCATTCTGAACAAGTGTTACTGTTTTCTGCACAAAAGCGATTCTGCGAAGCAATGTGAACACTTCTGCTTCCCAGGCACAGAGAAGGTGCTAGCAGGGAATTCTCTGCCTGCCTTTCCCCAGTGCTCTGCAAGCTCTCCAGGACAACATAAAATCTGGGGCTCTGTGCTTTCTTTCGTTCTGAACAAGTGTTACTGTTTTCTGCACAAAAGCGATTCTGCGAAGCAATGTGAACACTTCTGCTTCCCAGGCACAGAGAAGGTGCTAGCAGGGAATTCTCTGCCTGCCTTTCCCCAGTGCTCTGCAAGCTCCCCAGAACAACATAAAATCTGGGGCTCTGTGCTTTCTTTCGTTCTGAACAAGTGTTACTGTTTTCTGCACAAAAGCGATTCTGCGAAGCAATGTGAACAGGCACAGAGAAGGTGCTAGCAGGGAATTCTCTGCCTGCCTTTCCCCAGTGCTCTGCAAGCTCTCCAGGACAACATAAAATCTGGGGCTCTGTGCTTTCTTTCGTTCTGAACAAGTGTTACTGTTTTCTGCACAAAAGCGATTCTGCGAAGCAATGTGAACACTTCTGCTTCCCAGGCACAGAGAAGGTGCTAGCAGGGAATTCTCTGCCTGCCTTTCCCCAGTGCTCTGCAAGCTCTCCAGGACAACATAAAATCTGGGGCTCTGTGCTTTCTTTCGTTCTGAACAAGTGTTACTGTTTTCTGCACAAAAGCGATTCTGCGAAGCAATGTGAACACTTGTGCTTCCCAGGCACAGAGAAGGTGCTAGCAGGGAATTCTCTGCCTGCCTTTCCCCAGTGCTCTGCAAGCTCTCCAGGACAACATAAAATCTGGGGCTCTGTGCTTTCTTTCGTTCTGAACAAGTGTTACTGTTTTCTGCACAAAAGCGATTCTGCGAAGCAATGTGAACACTTGTGCTTCCCAGGCACAGAGAAGGTGCTAGCAGGGAATTCTCTGCCTGCCTTTCCCCAGTGCTCTGCAAGCTCTCCAGGACAACATAAAATCTGGGGCTCTGTGCTTTCTTTTGTTCTGAACAAGTGTTACTGTTTTCTGCACAAAAGCGATTCTGCGAAGCAATGTGAACACTTCTGCTTCCCAGGCACAGAGAAGGTGCTAGCAGGGAATTCTCTGCCTGCCTTTCCCCAGTGCTCTGCAAGCTCTCCAGCACAACATAAAATCTGGGGCTCTGTGCTTTCTTTCGTTCTGAACAAGTGTTACTGTTTTCTGCACAAAAGCGATTCTGCGAAGCAATGTGAACACTTGTGCTTCCCAGGCACAGAGAAGGTGCTAGCAGGGAATTCTCTGCCTGCCTTTCCCCAGTGCTCTGCAAGCTCTCCAGGACAACATAAAATCTGGGGCTCTGTGCTTTCTTTCGTTCTGAACAAGTGTTACTGTTTTCTGCACAAAAGCGATTCTGCGAAGCAATGTGAACACTTCTGCTTCCCAGGCACAGAGAAGGTGCTAGCAGGGAATTCTCTGCCTGCCTTTCCCCAGTGCTCTGCAAGCTCTCCAGGACAACATAAAATCTGGGGCTCTGTGCTTTCTTTCGTTCTGAACAAGTGTTACTGTTTTCTGCACAAAAGCGATTCTGCGAAGCAATGTGAACACTTCTGCTTCCCAGGCACAGAGAAGGTGCTAGCAGGGAATTCTCTGCCTGCCTTTCCCCAGTGCTCTGCAAGCTCTCCAGGACAACATAAAATCTGGGGCTCTGTGCTTTCTTTCGTTCTGAACAAGTGTTACTGTTTTCTGCACAAAAGCGATTCTGCGAAGCAATGTGAACACTTGTGCTTCCCAGGCACAGAGAAGGTGCTAGCAGGGAATTCTCTGCCTGCCTTTCCCCAGTGCTCTGCAAGCTCTCCAGGACAACATAAAATCTGGGGCTCTGTGCTTTCTTTCGTTCTGAACAAGTGTTATTGTTTTCTGCACAAAAGCGATTCTGCGAAGCAATGTGAACACTTGTGCTTCCCAGGCACAGAGAAGGTGCTAGCAGGGAATTCTCTGCCTGCCTTTCCCCAGTGCTCTGCAAGCTCTCCAGGACAACATAAAATCTGGGGCTCTGTGCTTTCTTTCGTTCTGAACAAGTGTTACTGTTTTCTGCACAAAAGCGATTCTGCGAAGCAATGTGAACACTTCTGCTTCCCAGGCACAGAGAAGGTGCTAGCAGGGAATTCTCTGCCTGCCTTTCCCCAGTGCTCTGCAAGCTCCCCAGAACAACATAAAATCTGGGGCTCTGTGCTTTCTTTCGTTCTGAACAAGTGTTACTGTTTTCTGCACAAAAGCGATTCTGCGAAGCAATGTGAACAGGCACAGAGAAGGTGCTAGCAGGGAATTCTCTGCCTGCCTTTCCCCAGTGCTCTGCAAGCTCTCCAGGACAACATAAAATCTGGGGTTCTGAGCTTTCTTTCATTCTGAACAAGTGTTACTGTTTTCTGCACAAAAGCGATTCTGCGAAGCAATGTGAACACTCGTGCTTCCCAGGCACAGAGAAGGTGCTAGCAGGGAATTCTCTGCCTGCCTTTCCCCAGTGCTCTGCAAGCTCTCCAGGACAACATAAAATCTGGGGCTCTGTGCTTTCTTTCGTTCTGAACAAGTGTTACTGTTTTCTGCACAAAAGCGATTCTGCGAAGCAATGTGAACACTTCTGCTTCCCAGGCACAGAGAAGGTGCTAGCAGGGAATTCTCTGCCTGCCTTTCCCCAGTGCTCTGCAAGCTCTCCAGGACAACATAAAATCTGGGGCTCTGTGCTTTCTTTCGTTCTGAACAAGTGTTACTGTTTTCTGCACAAAAGCGATTCTGCGAAGCAATGTGAACACTTCTGCTTCCCAGGCACAGAGAAGGTGCTAGCAGGGAATTCTCTGCCTGCCTTTCCCCAGTGCTCTGCAAGCTCCCCAGAACAACATAAAATCTGGGGCTCTGTGCTTTCTTTCGTTCTGAACAAGTGTTACTGTTTTCTGCACAAAAGCGATTCTGCGAAGCAATGTGAACAGGCACAGAGAAGGTGCTAGCAGGGAATTCTCTGCCTGCCTTTCCCCAGTGCTCTGCAAGCTCTCCAGGACAACATAAAATCTGGGGTTCTGTGCTTTCTTTCATTCTGAACAAGTGTTACTGTTTTCTGCACAAAAGCGATTCTGCGAAGCAATGTGAACACTTGTGCTTCCCAGGCACAGAGAAGGTGCTAGCAGGGAATTCTCTGCCTGCCTTTCCCCAGTGCTCTGCAAGCTCTCCAGGACAACATAAAATCTGGGGCTCTGTGCTTTCTTTCGTTCTGAACAAGTGTTACTGTTTTCTGCACAAAAGCGATTCTGCGAAGCAATGTGAACACTTGTGCTTCCCAGGCACAGAGAAGGTGCTAGCAGGGAATTCTCTGCCTGCCTTTCCCCAGTGCTCTGCAAGCTCTCCAGGACAACATAAAATCTGGGGCTCTGTGCTTTCTTTCGTTCTGAACAAGTGTTACTGTTTTCTGCACAAAAGCGATTCTGCGAAGCAATGTGAACACTTCTGCTTCCCAGGCACAGAGAAGGTGCTAGCAGGGAATTCTCTGCCTGCCTTTCCCCAGTGCTCTGCAAGCTCTCCAGGACAACATAAAATCTGGGGCTCTGTGCTTTCTTTCGTTCTGAACAACTGTTACTGTTTTCTGCACAAAAGCGATTCTGCGAAGCAATGTGAACACTTGTGCTTCCCAGGCACAGAGAAGGTGCTAGCAGGGAATTCTCTGCCTGCCTTTCCCCAGTGCTCTGCAAGCTCTCCAGAACAACATAAAATCTGGGGCTCTGTGCTTTCTTTCGTTCTGAACAAGTGTTACTGTTTTCTGCACAAAAGCGATTCTGCGAAGCAATGTGAACAGGCACAGAGAAGGTGCTAGCAGGGAATTCTCTGCCTGCCTTTCCCCAGTGCTCTGCAAGCTCTCCAGGACAACATAAAATCTGGGGCTCTGTGCTTTCTTTCATTCTGAACAAGTGTTACTGTTTTCTGCACAAAAGCGATTCTGCGAAGCAATGTGAACACTTCTGCTTCCCAGGCACAGAGAAGGTGCTAGCAGGGAATTCTCTGCCTGCCTTTCCCCAGTGCTCTGCAAGCTCTCCAGGACAACAGCAAATCTGGGGCTCTGTGCTTTCTTTCGTTCTGAACAAGTGTTACTGTTTTCTGCACAAAAGCGATTCTGCGAAGCAATGTGAACACTTCTGCTTCCCAGGCACAGAGAAGGTGCTAGCAGGGAATTCTCTGCCTGCCTTTCCCCAGTGCTCTGCAAGCTCTCCAGGACAACATAAAATCTGGGGCTCTGTGCTTTCTTTCGTTCTGAACAAGTGTTACTGTTTTCTGCACAAAAGCGATTCTGCGAAGCAATGTGAACACTTGTGCTTCCCAGGCACAGAGAAGGTGCTAGCAGGGAATTCTCTGCCTGCCTTTCCCCAGTGCTCTGCAAGCTCTCCAGGACAACATAAAATCTGGGGCTCTGTGCTTTCTTTCGTTCTGAACAAGTGTTACTGTTTTCTGCACAAAAGCGATTCTGCGAAGCAATGTGAACACTTCTGCTTCCCAGGCACAGAGAAGGTGCTAGCAGGGAATTCTCTGCCTGCCTTTCCCCAGTGCTCTGCAAGCTCTCCAGGACAACAGCAAATCTGGGGCTCTGTGCTTTCTTTCGTTCTGAACAAGTGTTACTGTTTTCTGCACAAAAGCGATTCTGCGAAGCAATGTGAACAGGCACAGAGAAGGTGCTAGCAGGGAATTCTCTGCCTGCCTTTCCCCAGTGCTCTGCAAGCTCTCCAGGACAACATAAAATCTGGGGTTCTGTGCTTTCTTTCATTCTGAACAAGTGTTACTGTTTTCTGCACAAAAGCGATTCTGCGAAGCAATGTGAACACTTGTGCTTCCCAGGCACAGAGAAGGTGCTAGCAGGGAATTCTCTGCCTGCCTTTCCCCAGTGCTCTGCAAGCTCTCCAGGACAACATAAAATCTGGGGCTCTGTGCTTTCTTTCGTTCTGAACAAGTGTTACTGTTTTCTGCACAAAAGCGATTCTGCGAAGCAATATGAACACTTTTGCTTCCCAGGCACAGAGAAGGTGCTAGCAGGGAATTCTCTGCCTGCCTTTCCCCAGTGCTCTGCAAGCTCTCCAGGACAACATAAAATCTGGGGCTCTGTGCTTTCTTTCGTTCTGAACAAGTGTTACTGTTTTCTGCACAAAAGCGATTCTGCGAAGCAATGTGAACACTTGTGCTTCCCAGGCACAGAGAAGGTGCTAGCAGGGAATTCTCTGCCTGCCTTTCCCCAGTGCTCTGCAAGCTCTCCAGGACAACATAAAATCTGGGGCTCTGTGCTTTCTTTCGTTCTGAACAACTGTTACTGTTTTCTGCACAAAAGCGATTCTGCGAAGAAATGTGAACAGGCACAGAGAAGGTGCTAGCAGGGAATTCTCTGCCTGCCTTCCTCAGTGCTCTGCAAGCTCTCCAGGACAACAGCAAATCTGGGGCTCTGTGCTTTCTTTCGTTCTGAACAAGTGTTACTGTTTTCTGCACAAAAGCGATTCTGCGAAGCAATGTGAACACTTGTGCTTCCCAGGCACAGAGAAGGTGCTAGCAGGGAATTCTCTGCCTGCCTTTCCCCAGTGCTCTGCAAGCTCTCCAGGACAACATAAAATCTGGGGCTCTGTGCTTTCTTTCGTTCTGAACAAGTGTTACTGTTTTCTGCACAAAAGCGATTCTGCGAAGCAATGTGAACACTTGTGCTTCCCAGGCACAGAGAAGGTGCTAGCAGGGAATTCTCTGCCTGCCTTTCCCCAGTGCTCTGCAAGCTCTCCAGAACAACATAAAATCTGGGGCTCTGTGCTTTCTTTCGTTCTGAACAAGTGTTACTGTTTTCTGCACAAAAGCGATTCTGCGAAGCAATGTGAACAGGCACAGAGAAGGTGCTAGCAGGGAATTCTCTGCCTGCCTTTCCCCAGTGCTCTGCAAGCTCTCCAGGACAACATAAAATCTGGGGCTCTGTGCTTTCTTTCATTCTGAACAAGTGTTACTGTTTTCTGCACAAAAGCGATTCTGCGAAGCAATGTGAACACTTCTGCTTCCCAGGCACAGAGAAGGTGCTAGCAGGGAATTCTCTGCCTGCCTTTCCCCAGTGCTCTGCAAGCTCTCCAGGACAACAGCAAATCTGGGGCTCTGTGCTTTCTTTCGTTCTGAACAAGTGTTACTGTTTTCTGCACAAAAGCGATTCTGCGAAGCAATGTGAACACTTCTGCTTCCCAGGCACAGAGAAGGTGCTAGCAGGGAATTCTCTGCCTGCCTTTCCCCAGTGCTCTGCAAGCTCTCCAGGACAACATAAAATCTGGGGCTCTGTGCTTTCTTTCGTTCTGAACAAGTGTTACTGTTTTCTGCACAAAAGCGATTCTGCGAAGCAATGTGAACACTTCTGCTTCCCAGGCACAGAGAAGGTGCTAGCAGGGAATTCTCTGCCTGCCTTTCCCCAGTGCTCTGCAAGCTCTCCAGGACAACATAAAATCTGGGGCTCTGTGCTTTCTTTCGTTCTGAACAAGTGTTACTGTTTTCTGCACAAAAGCGATTCTGCGAAGCAATGTGAACACTTGTGCTTCCCAGGCACAGAGAAGGTGCTAGCAGGGAATTCTCTGCCTGCCTTTCCCCAGTGCTCTGCAAGCTCTCCAGGACAACATAAAATCTGGGGCTCTGTGCTTTCTTTCGTTCTGAACAAGTGTTACTGTTTTCTGCACAAAAGCGATTCTGCGAAGCAATGTGAACAGGCACAGAGAAGGTGCTAGCAGGGAATTCTCTGCCTGCCTTTCCCCAGTGCTCTGCAAGCTCTCCAGGACAACATAAAATCTGGGGTTCTGTGCTTTCTTTCATTCTGAACAAGTGTTACTGTTTTCTGCACAAAAGCGATTCTGCGAAGCAATGTGAACACTTGTGCTTCCCAGGCACAGAGAAGGTGCTAGCAGGGAATTCTCTGCCTGCCTTTCCCCAGTGCTCTGCAAGCTCTCCAGGACAACATAAAATCTGGGGCTCTGTGCTTTCTTTCGTTCTGAACAAGTGTTACTGTTTTCTGCACAAAAGCGATTCTGCGAAGCAATATGAACACTTTTGCTTCCCAGGCACAGAGAAGGTGCTAGCAGGGAATTCTCTGCCTGCCTTTCCCCAGTGCTCTGCAAGCTCTCCAGGACAACATAAAATCTGGGGCTCTGTGCTTTCTTTCGTTCTGAACAAGTGTTACTGTTTTCTGCACAAAAGCGATTCTGCGAAGCAATGTGAACACTTGTGCTTCCCAGGCACAGAGAAGGTGCTAGCAGGGAATTCTCTGCCTGCCTTTCCCCAGTGCTCTGCAAGCTCTCCAGGACAACATAAAATCTGGGGCTCTGTGCTTTCTTTCGTTCTGAACAAGTGTTACTGTTTTCTGCACAAAAGCGATTCTGCGAAGCAATGTGAACACTTCTGCTTCCCAGGCACAGAGAAGGTGCTAGCAGGGAATTCTCTGCCTGCCTTTCCCCAGTGCTCTGCAAGCTCTCCAGGACAACATAAAATCTGGGGCTCTGTGCTTTCTTTCGTTCTGAACAAGTGTTACTGTTTTCTGCACAAAAGCGATTCTGCGAAGCAATGTGAACACTTCTGCTTCCCAGGCACAGAGAAGGTGCTAGCAGGGAATTCTCTGCCTGCCTTTCCCCAGTGCTCTGCAAACTCTCCAGGACAACATAAAATCTGGGGCTCTGTGCTTTCTTTCGTTCTGAACAAGTGTTACTGTTTTCTGCACAAAAGCGATTCTGCGAAGCAATGTGAACAGGCACAGAGAAGGTGCTAGCAGGGAATTCTCTGCCTGCCTTTCCCCAGTGCTCTGCAAGCTCTCCAGGACAACATAAAATCTGGGGTTCTGTGCTTTCTTTCGTTCTGAACAAGTGTTACTGTTTTCTGCACAAAAGCGATTCTGCCAAGCAATGTGAACACTTCTGCTTCCCAGGCACAGAGAAGGTGCTAGCAGGGAATTCTCTGCCTGCCTTTCCCCAGTGCTCTGCAAGCTCTCCAGGACAACAGCAAATCTGGGGCTCTGTGCTTTCTTTCGTTCTGAACAAGTGTTACTGTTTTCTGCACAAAAGCGATTCTGCGAAGCAATGTGAACACTTCTGCTTCCCAGGCACAGAGAAGGTGCTAGCAGGGAATTCTCTGCCTGCCTTTCCCCAGTGCTCTGCAAGCTCTCCAGGACAACAGCAAATCTGGGGCTCTGTGCTTTCTTTCGTTCTGAACAAGTGTTACTGTTTTCTGCACAAAAGCGATTCTGCGAAGCAATGTGAACACTTGTGCTTCCCAGGCACAGAGAAGGTGCTAGCAGGGAATTCTCTGCCTGCCTTTCCCCAGTGCTCTGCAAGCTCTCCAGGACAACATAAAATCTGGGGCTCTGTGCTTTCTTTCGTTCTGAACAAGTGTTACTGTTTTCTGCACAAAAGCGATTCTGCCAAGCAATGTGAACACTTCTGCTTCCCAGGCACAGAGAAGGTGCTAGCAGGGAATTCTCTGCCTGCCTTTCCCCAGTGCTCTGCAAGCTCTCCAGGACAACAGCAAATCTGGGGCTCTGTGCTTTCTTTCGTTCTGAACAACTGTTACTGTTTTCTGCACAAAAGCGATTCTGCGAAGCAATGTGAACACTTGTGCTTCCCAGGCACAGAGAAGGTGCTAGCAGGGAATTCTCTGCCTGCCTTTCCCCAGTGCTCTGCAAGCTCTCCAGGACAACAGCAAATCTGGGGCTCTGTGCTTTCTTTCATTCTGAACAAGTGTTACTGTTTTCTGCACAAAAGCGATTCTGCGAAGTAATGTGAACACTTGTGCTTCCCAGGCACAGAGAAGGTGCTAGCAGGGAATTCTCTGCCTGCCTTTCCCCAGTGCTCTGCAAGCTCTCCAGGACAACATAAAATCTGGGGCTCTGTGCTTTCTTTCGTTCTGAACAACTGTTACTGTTTTCTGCACAAAAGCGATTCTGCGAAGCAATGTGAACAGGCACAGAGAAGGTGCTAGCAGGGAATTCTCTGCCTGCCTTTTCCCAGTGCTCTGCAAGCTCTCCAGGACAACATAAAATCTGGGGCTCTGTGCTTTCTTTCGTTCTGAACAAGTGTTACTGTTTTCTGCACAAAAGCGATTCTGCGAAGCAATGTGAACACTTGTGCTTCCCAGGCACAGAGAAGGTGCTAGCAGGGAATTCTCTGCCTGCCTTTCCCCAGTGCTCTGCAAGCTCTCCAGGACAACATAAAATCTGGGGCTCTGTGCTTTCTTTCGTTCTGAACAAATGTTACTGTTTTCTGCACAAAAGCGATTCTGCGAAGCAATGTGAACACTTGTGCTTCCCAGGCACAGAGAAGGTGCTAGCAGGGAATTCTCTGCCTGCCTTTCCCCAGTGCTCTGCAAGCTCTCCAGGACAACAGCAAATCTGGGGCTCTGTGCTTTCTTTCGTTCTGAACAAGTGTTACTGTTTTCTGCACAAAAGCGATTCTGCGAAGAAAAGTGAACAGGCACAGAGAAGGTGCTAGCAGGGAATTCTCTGCCTGCCTTTCCCCAGTGCTCTGCAAGCTCTCCAGGACAACATAAAATCTGGGGCTCTGTGCTTTCTTTTGTTCTGAACAAGTGTTACTGTTTTCTGCACAAAAGCGTTTCTGCGAAGCAATGTGAACACTTGTGCTTCCCAGGCACAGAGAAGGTGCTAGCAGGGAATTCTCTGCCTGCCTTTCCCCAGTGCTCTGCAAGCTCTCCAGGACAACATAAAATCTGGGGCTCTGTGCTTTCTTTCGTTCTGAACAAGTGTTACTGTTTTCTGCACAAAAGCGATTCTGCGAAGCAATGTGAACACTTGTGCTTCCCAGGCACAGAGAAGGTGCTAGCAGGGAATTCTCTGCCTGCCTTTCCCCAGTGCTCTGCAAGCTCTCCAGGACAACAGCAAATCTGGGGCTCTGTGCTTTCTTTCGTTCTGAACAAATGTTACTGTTTTCTGCACAAAAGCGATTCTGCGAAGCAATGTGAACACTTCTGCTTCCCAGGCACAGAGAAGGTGCTAGCAGGGAATTCTCTGCCTGCCTTTCCCCAGTGCTCTGCAAGCTCTCCAGGACAACATAAAATCTGGGGCTCTGTGCTTTCTTTCGTTCTGAACAAGTGTTACTGTTTTCTGCACAAAAGCGATTCTGCGAAGTAATGTGAACACTTGTGCTTCCCAGGCACAGAGAAGGTGCTAGCAGGGAATTCTCTGCCTGCCTTTCCCCAGTGCTCTGCAAGCTCTCCAGGACAACATAAAATCTGGGGCTCTGTGCTTTCTTTCGTTCTGAACAAGTGTTACTGTTTTCTGCACAAAAGCGATTCTGCGAAGCAATGTGAACACTTGTGCTTCCCAGGCACAGAGAAGGTGCTAGCAGGGAATTCTCTGCCTGCCTTTCCCCAGTGCTCTGCAAGCTCTCCAGGACAACATAAAATCTGGGGCTCTGTGCTTTCTTTCGTTCTGAACAAGTGTTACTGTTTTCTGCACAAAAGCGATTCTGCGAAGCAATGTGAACACTTCTGCTTCCCAGGCACAGAGAAGGTGCTAGCAGGGAATTCTCTGCCTGCCTTTCCCCAGTGCTCTGCAAGCTCCCCAGAACAACATAAAATCTGGGGCTCTGTGCTTTCTTTCGTTCTGAACAAGTGTTACTGTTTTCTGCACAAAAGCGATTCTGCGAAGAAAAGTGAACAGGCACAGAGAAGGTGCTAGCAGGGAATTCTCTGCCTGCCTTCCTCAGTGCTCTGCAAGCTCTCCAGGACAACATAAAATCTGGGGTTCTGTGCTTTCTTTCGTTCTGAACAAGTGTTACTGTTTTCTGCACAAAAGCGATTCTGCGAAGCAATGTGAACACTTGTGCTTCCCAGGCACAGAGAAGGTGCTAGCAGGGAATTCTCTGCCTGCCTTTCCCCAGTGCTCTGCAAGCTCTCCAGGACAACATAAAATCTGGGGCTCTGTGCTTTCTTTCGTTCTGAACAAGTGTTACTGTTTTCTGCACAAAAGCGATTCTGCGAAGCAATGTGAACACTTCTGCTTCCCAGGCACAGAGAAGGTGCTAGCAGGGAATTCTCTGCCTGCCTTTCCCCAGTGCTCTGCAAGCTCTCCAGGACAACATAAAATCTGGGGCTCTGTGCTTTCTTTTGTTCTGAACAAGTGTTACTGTTTTCTGCACAAAAGCGATTCTGCGAAGCAATGTGAACACTTGTGCTTCCCAGGCACAGAGAAGGTGCTAGCAGGGAATTCTCTGCCTGCCTTTCCCCAGTGCTCTGCAAGCTCTCCAGGACAACATAAAATCTGGGGCTCTGTGCTTTCTTTCGTTCTGAACAAGTGTTACTGTTTTCTGCACAAAAGCGATTCTGCGAAGCAATGTGAACACTTCTGCTTCCCAGGCACAGAGAAGGTGCTAGCAGGGAATTCTCTGCCTGCCTTTCCCCAGTGCTCTGCAAGCTCTCCAGGACAACAGCAAATCTGGGGCTCTGTGCTTTCTTTCGTTCTGAACAAATGTTACTGTTTTCTGCACAAAAGCGATTCTGCGAAGCAATGTGAACACTTCTGCTTCCCAGGCACAGAGAAGGTGCTAGCAGGGAATTCTCTGCCTGCCTTTCCCCAGTGCTCTGCAAGCTCTCCAGGACAACAGCAAATCTGGGGCTCTGTGCTTTCTTTCGTTCTGAACAAGTGTTACTGTTTTCTGCACAAAAGCGATTCTGCGAAGCAATGTGAACACTTGTGCTTCCCAGGCACAGAGAAGGTGCTAGCAGGGAATTCTCTGCCTGCCTTTCCCCAGTGCTCTGCAAGCTCTCCAGGACAACAGCAAATCTGGGGCTCTGTGCTTTCTTTCATTCTGAACAAGTGTTACTGTTTTCTGCACAAAAGCGATTCTGCGAAGTAATGTGAACACTTCTGCTTCCCAGGCACAGAGAAGGTGCTAGCAGGGAATTCTCTGCCTGCCTTTCCCCAGTGCTCTGCAAGCTCTCCAGGACAACATAAAATCTGGGGCTCTGTGCTTTCTTTCGTTCTGAACAAGTGTTACTGTTTTCTGCACAAAAGCGATTCTGCGAAGCAATGTGAACAGGCACAGAGAAGGTGCTAGCAGGGAATTCTCTGCCTGCCTTTTCCCAGTGCTCTGCAAGCTCTCCAGGACAACAGCAAATCTGGGGCTCTGTGCTTTCTTTCGTTCTGAACAAGTGTTACTGTTTTCTGCACAAAAGCGATTCTGCGAAGAAAAGTGAACAGGCACAGAGAAGGTGCTAGCAGGGAATTCTCTGCCTGCCTTCCTCAGTGCTCTGCAAGCTCTCCAGGACAACATAAAATCTGGGGTTCTGTGCTTTCTTTCGTTCTGAACAAGTGTTACTGTTTTCTGCACAAAAGCGATTCTGCGAAGCAATGTGAACACTTGTGCTTCCCAGGCACAGAGAAGGTGCTAGCAGGGAATTCTCTGCCTGCCTTTCCCCAGTGCTCTGCAAGCTCTCCAGGACAACAGCAAATCTGGGGCTCTGTGCTTTCTTTCGTTCTGAACAAGTGTTACTGTTTTCTGCACAAAAGCGATTCTGCGAAGCAATGTGAACACTTCTGCTTCCCAGGCACAGAGAAGGTGCTAGCAGGGAATTCTCTGCCTGCCTTTCCCCAGTGCTCTGCAAGCTCTCCAGGACAACATAAAATCTGGGGCTCTGTGCTTTCTTTTGTTCTGAACAAGTGTTACTGTTTTCTGCACAAAAGCGATTCTGCGAAGCAATGTGAACACTTGTGCTTCCCAGGCACAGAGAAGGTGCTAGCAGGGAATTCTCTGCCTGCCTTTCCCCAGTGCTCTGCAAGCTCTCCAGGACAACATAAAATCTGGGGCTCTGTGCTTTCTTTCGTTCTGAACAAGTGTTACTGTTTTCTGCACAAAAGCGATTCTGCGAAGCAATGTGAACACTTGTGCTTCCCAGGCACAGAGAAGGTGCTAGCAGGGAATTCTCTGCCTGCCTTTCCCCAGTGCTCTGCAAGCTCTCCAGGACAACAGCAAATCTGGGGCTCTGTGCTTTCTTTCGTTCTGAACAAATGTTACTGTTTTCTGCACAAAAGCGATTCTGCGAAGCAATGTGAACACTTCTGCTTCCCAGGCACAGAGAAGGTGCTAGCAGGGAATTCTCTGCCTGCCTTTCCCCAGTGCTCTGCAAGCTCTCCAGGACAACATAAAATCTGGGGCTCTGTGCTTTCTTTCGTTCTGAACAAGTGTTACTGTTTTCTGCACAAAAGCGATTCTGCGAAGTAATGTGAACACTTGTGCTTCCCAGGCACAGAGAAGGTGCTAGCAGGGAATTCTCTGCCTGCCTTTCCCCAGTGCTCTGCAAGCTCTCCAGGACAACATAAAATCTGGGGCTCTGTGCTTTCTTTCGTTCTGAACAAGTGTTACTGTTTTCTGCACAAAAGCGATTCTGCGAAGCAATGTGAACACTTGTGCTTCCCAGGCACAGAGAAGGTGCTAGCAGGGAATTCTCTGCCTGCCTTTCCCCAGTGCTCTGCAAGCTCTCCAGGACAACATAAAATCTGGGGCTCTGTGCTTTCTTTCGTTCTGAACAAGTGTTACTGTTTTCTGCACAAAAGCGATTCTGCGAAGCAATGTGAACACTTCTGCTTCCCAGGCACAGAGAAGGTGCTAGCAGGGAATTCTCTGCCTGCCTTTCCCCAGTGCTCTGCAAGCTCCCCAGAACAACATAAAATCTGGGGCTCTGTGCTTTCTTTCGTTCTGAACAAGTGTTACTGTTTTCTGCACAAAAGCGATTCTGCGAAGAAAAGTGAACAGGCACAGAGAAGGTGCTAGCAGGGAATTCTCTGCCTGCCTTCCTCAGTGCTCTGCAAGCTCTCCAGGACAACATAAAATCTGGGGTTCTGTGCTTTCTTTCGTTCTGAACAAGTGTTACTGTTTTCTGCACAAAAGCGATTCTGCAAAGCAATGTGAACACTTCTGCTTCCCAGGCACAGAGAAGGTGCTAGCAGGGAATTCTCTGCCTGCCTTTCCCCAGTGCTCTGCAAGCTCTCCAGGACAACATAAAATCTGGGGCTCTGTGCTTTCTTTCGTTCTGAACAAGTGTTACTGTTTTCTGCACAAAAGCGATTCTGCGAAGCAATGTGAACACTTCTGCTTCCCAGGCACAGAGAAGGTGCTAGCAGGGAATTCTCTGCCTGCCTTTCCCCAGTGCTCTGCAAGCTCTCCAGGACAACATAAAATCTGGGGCTCTGTGCTTTCTTTTGTTCTGAACAAGTGTTACTGTTTTCTGCACAAAAGCGATTCTGCGAAGCAATGTGAACACTTGTGCTTCCCAGGCACAGAGAAGGTGCTAGCAGGGAATTCTCTGCCTGCCTTTCCCCAGTGCTCTGCAAGCTCTCCAGGACAACATAAAATCTGGGGCTCTGTGCTTTCTTTCGTTCTGAACAAGTGTTACTGTTTTCTGCACAAAAGCGATTCTGCGAAGCAATGTGAACACTTCTGCTTCCCAGGCACAGAGAAGGTGCTAGCAGGGAATTCTCTGCCTGCCTTTCCCCAGTGCTCTGCAAGCTCTCCAGGACAACAGCAAATCTGGGGCTCTGTGCTTTCTTTCGTTCTGAACAAATGTTACTGTTTTCTGCACAAAAGCGATTCTGCGAAGCAATGTGAACACTTCTGCTTCCCAGGCACAGAGAAGGTGCTAGCAGGGAATTCTCTGCCTGCCTTTCCCCAGTGCTCTGCAAGCTCTCCAGGACAACATAAAATCTGGGGCTCTGTGCTTTCTTTCGTTCTGAACAAGTGTTACTGTTTTCTGCACAAAAGCGATTCTGCGAAGTAATGTGAACACTTGTGCTTCCCAGGCACAGAGAAGGTGCTAGCAGGGAATTCTCTGCCTGCCTTTCCCCAGTGCTCTGCAAGCTCTCCAGGACAACATAAAATCTGGGGTTCTGTGCTTTCTTTCATTCTGAACAAGTGTTACTGTTTTCTGCACAAAAGCGATTCTGCGAAGCAATGTGAACACTTGTGCTTCCCAGGCACAGAGAAGGTGCTAGCAGGGAATTCTCTGCCTGCCTTTCCCCAGTGCTCTGCAAGCTCTCCAGGACAACAGCAAATCTGGGGCTCTGTGCTTTCTTTCGTTCTGAACAAGTGTTACTGTTTTCTGCACAAAAGCGATTCTGCGAAGCAATGTGAACACTTGTGCTTCCCAGGCACAGAGAAGGTGCTAGCAGGGAATTCTCTGCCTGCCTTTCCCCAGTGCTCTGCAAGCTCTCCAGGACAACATAAAATCTGGGGCTCTGTGCTTTCTTTCGTTCTGAACAAGTGTTACTGTTTTCTGCACAAAAGAGATTCTGCGAAGCAATGTGAACACTTCTGCTTCCCAGGCACAGAGAAGGTGCTAGCAGGGAATTCTCTGCCTGCCTTTCCCCAGTGCTCTGCAAGCTCTCCAGGACAACATAAAATCTGGGGCTCTGTGCTTTCTTTCGTTCTGAACAAGTGTTACTGTTTTCTGCACAAAAGCGATTCTGCGAAGCAATGTGAACACTTCTGCTTCCCAGGCACAGAGAAGGTGCTAGCAGGGAATTCTCTGCCTGCCTTTCCCCAGTGCTCTGCAAGCTCTCCAGGACAACATAAAATCTGGGGCTCTGTGCTTTCTTTCGTTCTGAACAAGTGTTACTGTTTTCTGCACAAAAGCGATTCTGCGAAGCAATGTGAACACTTCTGCTTCCCAGGCACAGAGAAGGTGCTAGCAGGGAATTCTCTGCCTGCCTTTCCCCAGTGCTCTGCAAGCTCTCCAGGACAACATAAAATCTGGGGCTCTGTGCTTTCTTTCGTTCTGAACAAGTGTTACTGTTTTCTGCACAAAAGAGATTCTGCGAAGCAATGTGAACACTTCTGCTTCCCAGGCACAGAGAAGGTGCTAGCAGGGAATTCTCTGCCTGCCTTTCCCCAGTGCTCTGCAAGCTCTCCAGGACAACATAAAATCTGGGGCTCTGTGCTTTCTTTCGTTCTGAACAAGTGTTACTGTTTTCTGCACAAAAGCGATTCTGCGAAGCAATGTGAACACTTGTGCTTCCCAGGCACAGAGAAGGTGCTAGCAGGGAATTCTCTGCCTGCCTTTCCCCAGTGCTCTGCAAGCTCCCCAGAACAACATAAAATCTGGGGCTCTGTGCTTTCTTTCGTTCTGAACAAGTGTTACTGTTTTCTGCACAAAAGCGATTCTGCGAAGCAATGTGAACAGGCACAGAGAAGGTGCTAGCAGGGAATTCTCTGCCTGCCTTTCCCCAGTGCTCTGCAAGCTCTCCAGGACAACATAAAATCTGGGGTTCTGTGCTTTCTTTCATTCTGAACAAGTGTTACTGTTTTCTGCACAAAAGCGATTCTGCGAAGCAATGTGAACACTTCTGCTTCCCAGGCACAGAGAAGGTGCTAGCAGGGAATTCTCTGCCTGCCTTTCCCCAGTGCTCTGCAAGCTCTCCAGGACAACAGCAAATCTGGGGCTCTGTGCTTTCTTTCGTTCTGAACAAGTGTTACTGTTTTCTGCACAAAAGCGATTCTGCGAAGCAATGTGAACACTTCTGCTTCCCAGGCACAGAGAAGGTGCTAGCAGGGAATTCTCTGCCTGCCTTTCCCCAGTGCTCTGCAAGCTCTCCAGGACAACAGCAAATCTGGGGCTCTGTGCTTTCTTTCGTTCTGAACAAGTGTTACTGTTTTCTGCACAAAAGCGATTCTGCGAAGCAATGTGAACACTTGTGCTTCCCAGGCACAGAGAAGGTGCTAGCAGGGAATTCTCTGCCTGCCTTTCCCCAGTGCTCTGCAAGCTCTCCAGGACAACAGCAAATCTGGGGCTCTGTGCTTTCTTTCGTTCTGAACAAATGTTACTGTTTTCTGCACAAAAGCGATTCTGCGAAGCAATGTGAACACTTGTGCTTCCCAGGCACAGAGAAGGTGCTAGCAGGGAATTCTCTGCCTGCCTTTCCCCAGTGCTCTGCAAGCTCCCCAGAACAACATAAAATCTGGGGCTCTGTGCTTTCTTTCGTTCTGAACAAGTGTTACTGTTTTCTGCACAAAAGCGATTCTGCGAAGCAATGTGAACACTTGTGCTTCCCAGGCACAGAGAAGGTGCTAGCAGGGAATTCTCTGCCTGCCTTTCCCCAGTGCTCTGCAAGCTCTCCAGGACAACATAAAATCTGGGGCTCTGTGCTTTCTTTCGTTCTGAACAAGTGTTACTGTTTTCTGCACAAAAGCGATTCTGCGAAGCAATGTGAACACTTCTGCTTCCCAGGCACAGAGAAGGTGCTAGCAGGGAATTCTCTGCCTGCCTTTCCCCAGTGCTCTGCAAGCTCCCCAGAACAACATAAAATCTGGGGCTCTGTGCTTTCTTTCGTTCTGAACAAGTGTTACTGTTTTCTGCACAAAAGCGATTCTGCGAAGCAATGTGAACAGGCACAGAGAAGGTGCTAGCAGGGAATTCTCTGCCTGCCTTTCCCCAGTGCTCTGCAAGCTCTCCAGGACAACATAAAATCTGGGGTTCTGTGCTTTCTTTCGTTCTGAACAAGTGTTACTGTTTTCTGCACAAAAGCGATTCTGCCAAGCAATGTGAACACTTCTGCTTCCCAGGCACAGAGAAGGTGCTAGCAGGGAATTCTCTGCCTGCCTTTCCCCAGTGCTCTGCAAGCTCTCCAGGACAACAGCAAATCTGGGGCTCTGTGCTTTCTTTCGTTCTGAACAAGTGTTACTGTTTTCTGCACAAAAGCGATTCTGCGAAGCAATGTGAACACTTGTGCTTCCCAGGCACAGAGAAGGTGCTAGCAGGGAATTCTCTGCCTGCCTTTCCCCAGTGCTCTGCAAGCTCTCCAGGACAACATAAAATCTGGGGCTCTGTGCTTTCTTTCGTTCTGAACAAGTGTTACTGTTTTCTGCACAAAAGCGATTCTGCGAAGCAATGTGAACACTTGTGCTTCCCAGGCACAGAGAAGGTGCTAGCAGGGAATTCTCTGCCTGCCTTTCCCCAGTGCTCTGCAAGCTCTCCAGGACAACATAAAATCTGGGGCTCTGTGCTTTCTTTCGTTCTGAACAAGTGTTACTGTTTTCTGCACAAAAGAGATTCTGCGAAGCAATGTGAACACTTCTGCTTCCCAGGCACAGA
Organism: Strix uralensis; assembly: GCF_047716275.1. Taxonomy (NCBI): domain Eukaryota; kingdom Metazoa; phylum Chordata; class Aves; order Strigiformes; family Strigidae; genus Strix; species Strix uralensis. The sequence goes on along the minus strand of NW_027436800.1, from coordinate 234,852 downwards.
GAAGGTGCTAGCAGGGAATTCTCTGCCTGCCTTTCCCCAGTGCTCTGCAAGCTCTCCAGGACAACAGCAAATCTGGGGCTCTGTGCTTTCTTTCGTTCTGAACAAGTGTTACTGTTTTCTGCACAAAAGCGATTCTGCGAAGCAATGTGAAAACTTGTGCTTCCCAGGCACAGAGAAGGTGCTAGCAGGGAATTCTCTGCCTGCCTTTCCCCAGTGCTCTGCAAGCTCCCCAGAACAACATAAAATCTGGGGCTCTGTGCTTTCTTTCGTTCTGAACAAGTGTTACTGTTTTCTGCACAAAAGCGATTCTGCGAAGCAATGTGAACAGGCACAGAGAAGGTGCTAGCAGGGAATTCTCTGCCTGCCTTTCCCCAGTGCTCTGCAAGCTCTCCAGGACAACATAAAATCTGGGGTTCTGTGCTTTCTTTCATTCTGAACAAGTGTTACTGTTTTCTGCACAAAAGCGATTCTGCGAAGCAATGTGAACACTTCTGCTTCCCAGGCACAGAGAAGGTGCTAGCAGGGAATTCTCTGCCTGCCTTTCCCCAGTGCTCTGCAAGCTCTCCAGGACAACAGCAAATCTGGGGCTCTGTGCTTTCTTTCGTTCTGAACAAGTGTTACTGTTTTCTGCACAAAAGCGATTCTGCGAAGCAATGTGAACACTTCTGCTTCCCAGGCACAGAGAAGGTGCTAGCAGGGAATTCTCTGCCTGCCTTTCCCCAGTGCTCTGCAAGCTCTCCAGGACAACAGCAAATCTGGGGCTCTGTGCTTTCTTTCGTTCTGAACAAGTGTTACTGTTTTCTGCACAAAAGCGATTCTGCGAAGCAATGTGAACACTTCTGCTTCCCAGGCACAGAGAAGGTGCTAGCAGGGAATTCTCTGCCTGCCTTTCCCCAGTGCTCTGCAAGCTCTCCAGGACAACAGCAAATCTGGGGCTCTGTGCTTTCTTTCGTTCTGAACAAATGTTACTGTTTTCTGCACAAAAGCGATTCTGCGAAGCAATGTGAACACTTGTGCTTCCCAGGCACAGAGAAGGTGCTAGCAGGGAATTCTCTGCCTGCCTTTCCCCAGTGCTCTGCAAGCTCTCCAGGACAACATAAAATCTGGGGCTCTGTGCTTTCTTTCGTTCTGAACAAGTGTTACTGTTTTCTGCACAAAAGCGATTCTGCGAAGCAATGTGAACACTTGTGCTTCCCAGGCACAGAGAAGGTGCTAGCAGGGAATTCTCTGCCTGCCTTTCCCCAGTGCTCTGCAAGCTCTCCAGGACAACATAAAATCTGGGGCTCTGTGCTTTCTTTCGTTCTGAACAAGTGTTACTGTTTTCTGCACAAAAGCGATTCTGCGAAGCAATGTGAACACTTCTGCTTCCCAGGCACAGAGAAGGTGCTAGCAGGGAATTCTCTGCCTGCCTTTCCCCAGTGCTCTGCAAGCTCCCCAGAACAACATAAAATCTGGGGCTCTGTGCTTTCTTTCGTTCTGAACAAGTGTTACTGTTTTCTGCACAAAAGCGATTCTGCGAAGCAATGTGAACAGGCACAGAGAAGGTGCTAGCAGGGAATTCTCTGCCTGCCTTTCCCCAGTGCTCTGCAAGCTCTCCAGGACAACATAAAATCTGGGGTTCTGTGCTTTCTTTCGTTCTGAACAAGTGTTACTGTTTTCTGCACAAAAGCGATTCTGCGAAGCAATGTGAACACTTCTGCTTCCCAGGCACAGAGAAGGTGCTAGCAGGGAATTCTCTGCCTGCCTTTCCCCAGTGCTCTGCAAGCTCTCCAGGACAACAGCAAATCTGGGGCTCTGTGCTTTCTTTCGTTCTGAACAAGTGTTACTGTTTTCTGCACAAAAGCGATTCTGCGAAGCAATGTGAACACTTCTGCTTCCCAGGCACAGAGAAGGTGCTAGCAGGGAATTCTCTGCCTGCCTTTCCCCAGTGCTCTGCAAGCTCTCCAGGACAACAGCAAATCTGGGGCTCTGTGCTTTCTTTCGTTCTGAACAAATGTTACTGTTTTCTGCACAAAAGCGATTCTGCGAAGCAATGTGAACACTTCTGCTTCCCAGGCACAGAGAAGGTGCTAGCAGGGAATTCTCTGCCTGCCTTTCCCCAGTGCTCTGCAAGCTCTCCAGGACAACATAAAATCTGGGGTTCTGTGCTTTCTTTCGTTCTGAACAAGTGTTACTGTTTTCTGCACAAAAGCGATTCTGCGAAGCAATGTGAACACTTGTGCTTCCCAGGCACAGAGAAGGTGCTAGCAGGGAATTCTCTGCCTGCCTTTCCCCAGTGCTCTGCAAGCTCTCCAGGACAACAGCAAATCTGGGGCTCTGTGCTTTCTTTCGTTCTGAACAAGTGTTACTGTTTTCTGCACAAAAGCGATTCTGCGAAGCAATGTGAACACTTGTGCTTCCCAGGCACAGAGAAGGTGCTAGCAGGGAATTCTCTGCCTGCCTTTCCCCAGTGCTCTGCAAGCTCTCCAGGACAACATAAAATCTGGGGCTCTGTGCTTTCTTTCGTTCTGAACAAGTGTTACTGTTTTCTGCACAAAAGAGATTCTGCGAAGCAATGTGAACACTTCTGCTTCCCAGGCACAGAGAAGGTGCTAGCAGGGAATTCTCTGCCTGCCTTTCCCCAGTGCTCTGCAAGCTCTCCAGGACAACATAAAATCTGGGGTTCTGTGCTTTCTTTCATTCTGAACAAGTGTTACTGTTTTCTGCACAAAAGCGATTCTGCGAAGCAATGTGAACACTTGTGCTTCCCAGGCACAGAGAAGGTGCTAGCAGGGAATTCTCTGCCTGCCTTTCCCCAGTGCTCTGCAAGCTCTCCAGGACAACATAAAATCTGGGGCTCTGTGCTTTCTTTCGTTCTGAACAAGTGTTACTGTTTTCTGCACAAAAGCGATTCTGCGAAGCAATGTGAACACTTCTGCTTCCCAGGCACAGAGAAGGTGCTAGCAGGGAATTCTCTGCCTGCCTTTCCCCAGTGCTCTGCAAGCTCTCCAGGACAACATAAAATCTGGGGCTCTGTGCTTTCTTTCGTTCTGAACAAGTGTTACTGTTTTCTGCACAAAAGAGATTCTGCGAAGCAATGTGAACACTTCTGCTTCCCAGGCACAGAGAAGGTGCTAGCAGGGAATTCTCTGCCTGCCTTTCCCCAGTGCTCTGCAAGCTCTCCAGGACAACATAAAATCTGGGGCTCTGTGCTTTCTTTCGTTCTGAACAAGTGTTACTGTTTTCTGCACAAAAGCGATTCTGCGAAGCAATGTGAACACTTGTGCTTCCCAGGCACAGAGAAGGTGCTAGCAGGGAATTCTCTGCCTGCCTTTCCCCAGTGCTCTGCAAGCTCCCCAGAACAACATAAAATCTGGGGCTCTGTGCTTTCTTTCGTTCTGAACAAGTGTTACTGTTTTCTGCACAAAAGCGATTCTGCGAAGCAATGTGAACAGGCACAGAGAAGGTGCTAGCAGGGAATTCTCTGCCTGCCTTTCCCCAGTGCTCTGCAAGCTCTCCAGGACAACATAAAATCTGGGGTTCTGTGCTTTCTTTCATTCTGAACAAGTGTTACTGTTTTCTGCACAAAAGCGATTCTGCGAAGCAATGTGAACACTTCTGCTTCCCAGGCACAGAGAAGGTGCTAGCAGGGAATTCTCTGCCTGCCTTTCCCCAGTGCTCTGCAAGCTCTCCAGGACAACAGCAAATCTGGGGCTCTGTGCTTTCTTTCGTTCTGAACAAGTGTTACTGTTTTCTGCACAAAAGCGATTCTGCGAAGCAATGTGAACACTTCTGCTTCCCAGGCACAGAGAAGGTGCTAGCAGGGAATTCTCTGCCTGCCTTTCCCCAGTGCTCTGCAAGCTCTCCAGGACAACAGCAAATCTGGGGCTCTGTGCTTTCTTTCGTTCTGAACAAGTGTTACTGTTTTCTGCACAAAAGCGATTCTGCGAAGCAATGTGAACACTTCTGCTTCCCAGGCACAGAGAAGGTGCTAGCAGGGAATTCTCTGCCTGCCTTTCCCCAGTGCTCTGCAAGCTCTCCAGGACAACAGCAAATCTGGGGCTCTGTGCTTTCTTTCGTTCTGAACAAATGTTACTGTTTTCTGCACAAAAGCGATTCTGCGAAGCAATGTGAACACTTGTGCTTCCCAGGCACAGAGAAGGTGCTAGCAGGGAATTCTCTGCCTGCCTTTCCCCAGTGCTCTGCAAGCTCTCCAGGACAACATAAAATCTGGGGCTCTGTGCTTTCTTTCGTTCTGAACAAGTGTTACTGTTTTCTGCACAAAAGCGATTCTGCGAAGCAATGTGAACACTTGTGCTTCCCAGGCACAGAGAAGGTGCTAGCAGGGAATTCTCTGCCTGCCTTTCCCCAGTGCTCTGCAAGCTCTCCAGGACAACATAAAATCTGGGGCTCTGTGCTTTCTTTCGTTCTGAACAAGTGTTACTGTTTTCTGCACAAAAGCGATTCTGCGAAGCAATGTGAACACTTCTGCTTCCCAGGCACAGAGAAGGTGCTAGCAGGGAATTCTCTGCCTGCCTTTCCCCAGTGCTCTGCAAGCTCCCCAGAACAACATAAAATCTGGGGCTCTGTGCTTTCTTTCGTTCTGAACAAGTGTTACTGTTTTCTGCACAAAAGCGATTCTGCGAAGCAATGTGAACAGGCACAGAGAAGGTGCTAGCAGGGAATTCTCTGCCTGCCTTTCCCCAGTGCTCTGCAAGCTCTCCAGGACAACATAAAATCTGGGGCTCTGTGCTTTCTTTCGTTCTGAAAAAGTGTTACTGTTTTCTGCACAAAAGCGATTCTGCGAAGCAATGTGAACACTTCTGCTTCCCAGGCACAGAGAAGGTGCTAGCAGGGAATTCTCTGCCTGCCTTTCCCCAGTGCTCTGCAAGCTCTCCAGGACAACAGCAAATCTGGGGCTCTGTGCTTTCTTTCGTTCTGAACAAGTGTTACTGTTTTCTGCACAAAAGCGATTCTGCGAAGCAATGTGAACACTTGTGCTTCCCAGGCACAGAGAAGGTGCTAGCAGGGAATTCTCTGCCTGCCTTTCCCCAGTGCTCTGCAAGCTCTCCAGGACAACATAAAATCTGGGGCTCTGTGCTTTCTTTCGTTCTGAACAAGTGTTACTGTTTTCTGCACAAAAGCGATTCTGCGAAGCAATGTGAACACTTCTGCTTCCCAGGCACAGAGAAGGTGCTAGCAGGGAATTCTCTGCCTGCCTTTCCCCAGTGCTCTGCAAGCTCTCCAGGACAACATAAAATCTGGGGCTCTGTGCTTTCTTTCGTTCTGAACAAGTGTTACTGTTTTCTGCACAAAAGAGATTCTGCGAAGCAATGTGAACACTTCTGCTTCCCAGGCACAGAGAAGGTGCTAGCAGGGAATTCTCTGCCTGCCTTTCCCCAGTGCTCTGCAAGCTCTCCAGGACAACATAAAATCTGGGGCTCTGTGCTTTCTTTCGTTCTGAACAAGTGTTACTGTTTTCTGCACAAAAGCGATTCTGCGAAGCAATGTGAACACTTGTGCTTCCCAGGCACAGAGAAGGTGCTAGCAGGGAATTCTCTGCCTGCCTTTCCCCAGTGCTCTGCAAGCTCCCCAGAACAACCTAAAATCTGGGGCTCTGTGCTTTCTTTCGTTCTGAACAAGTGTTACTGTTTTCTGCACAAAAGCGATTCTGCGAAGCAATGTGAACAGGCACAGAGAAGGTGCTAGCAGGGAATTCTCTGCCTGCCTTTCCCCAGTGCTCTGCAAGCTCTCCAGGACAACATAAAATCTGGGGTTCTGTGCTTTCTTTCATTCTGAACAAGTGTTACTGTTTTCTGCACAAAAGCGATTCTGCGAAGCAATGTGAACACTTCTGCTTCCCAGGCACAGAGAAGGTGCTAGCAGGGAATTCTCTGCCTGCCTTTCCCCAGTGCTCTGCAAGCTCTCCAGGACAACAGCAAATCTGGGGCTCTGTGCTTTCTTTCGTTCTGAACAAGTGTTACTGTTTTCTGCACAAAAGCGATTCTGCGAAGCAATGTGAACACTTGTGCTTCCCAGGCACAGAGAAGGTGCTAGCAGGGAATTCTCTGCCTGCCTTTCCCCAGTGCTCTGCAAGCTCTCCAGGACAACAGCAAATCTGGGGCTCTGTGCTTTCTTTCGTTCTGAACAAGTGTTACTGTTTTCTGCACAAAAGCGATTCTGCGAAGCAATGTGAACACTTCTGCTTCCCAGGCACAGAGAAGGTGCTAGCAGGGAATTCTCTGCCTGCCTTTCCCCAGTGCTCTGCAAGCTCTCCAGGACAACAGCAAATCTGGGGCTCTGTGCTTTCTTTCGTTCTGAACAAATGTTACTGTTTTCTGCACAAAAGCGATTCTGCGAAGCAATGTGAACACTTGTGCTTCCCAGGCACAGAGAAGGTGCTAGCAGGGAATTCTCTGCCTGCCTTTCCCCAGTGCTCTGCAAGCTCTCCAGGACAACATAAAATCTGGGGCTCTGTGCTTTCTTTCGTTCTGAACAAGTGTTACTGTTTTCTGCACAAAAGCGATTCTGCGAAGCAATGTGAACACTTGTGCTTCCCAGGCACAGAGAAGGTGCTAGCAGGGAATTCTCTGCCTGCCTTTCCCCAGTGCTCTGCAAGCTCTCCAGGACAACATAAAATCTGGGGCTCTGTGCTTTCTTTCGTTCTGAACAAGTGTTACTGTTTTCTGCACAAAAGCGATTCTGCGAAGCAATGTGAACACTTCTGCTTCCCAGGCACAGAGAAGGTGCTAGCAGGGAATTCTCTGCCTGCCTTTCCCCAGTGCTCTGCAAGCTCCCCAGAACAACATAAAATCTGGGGCTCTGTGCTTTCTTTCGTTCTGAACAAGTGTTACTGTTTTCTGCACAAAAGCGATTCTGCGAAGCAATGTGAACAGGCACAGAGAAGGTGCTAGCAGGGAATTCTCTGCCTGCCTTTCCCCAGTGCTCTGCAAGCTCTCCAGGACAACATAAAATCTGGGGCTCTGTGCTTTCTTTCGTTCTGAACAACTGTTACTGTTTTCTGCACAAAAGCGATTCTGCGAAGCAATGTGAACACTTCTGCTTCCCAGGCACAGAGAAGGTGCTAGCAGGGAATTCTCTGCCTGCCTTTCCCCAGTGCTCTGCAAGCTCTCCAGGACAACAGCAAATCTGGGGCTCTGTGCTTTCTTTCGTTCTGAACAAGTGTTACTGTTTTCTGCACAAAAGCGATTCTGCGAAGCAATGTGAACACTTCTGCTTCCCAGGCACAGAGAAGGTGCTAGCAGGGAATTCTCTGCCTGCCTTTCCCCAGTGCTCTGCAAGCTCTCCAGGACAACAGCAAATCTGGGGCTCTGTGCTTTCTTTCGTTCTGAACAAGTGTTACTGTTTTCTGCACAAAAGCGATTCTGCGAAGCAATGTGAACACTTGTGCTTCCCAGGCACAGAGAAGGTGCTAGCAGGGAATTCTCTGCCTGCCTTTCCCCAGTGCTCTGCAATCTCTCCAGGACAACATAAAATCTGGGGTTCTGTGCTTTCTTTCATTCTGAACAAGTGTTACTGTTTTCTGCAGAAAAGCGATTCTGCGAAGCAATATGAACACTTGTGCTTCCCAGGCACAGAGAAGGTGCTAGCAGGGAATTCTCTGCCTGCCTTTCCCCAGTGCTCTGCAAGCTCTCCAGGACAACAGCAAATCTGGGGCTCTGTGCTTTCTTTCGTTCTGAACAAATGTTACTGTTTTCTGCACAAAAGCGATTCTGCGAAGCAATGTGAACACTTCTGCTTCCCAGGCACAGAGAAGGTGCTAGCAGGGAATTCTCTGCCTGCCTTTCCCCAGTGCTCTGCAATCTCTCCAGGACAACATAAAATCTGGGGCTCTGTGCTTTCTTTCGTTCTGAACAAGTGTTACTGTTTTCTGCACAAAAGCGATTCTGCGAAGTAATGTGAACACTTGTGCTTCCCAGGCACAGAGAAGGTGCTAGCAGGGAATTCTCTGCCTGCCTTTCCCCAGTGCTCTGCAAGCTCTCCAGGACAACATAAAATCTGGGGTTCTGTGCTTTCTTTCATTCTGAACAAGTGTTACTGTTTTCTGCACAAAAGCGATTCTGCGAAGCAATGTGAACACTTGTGCTTCCCAGGCACAGAGAAGGTGCTAGCAGGGAATTCTCTGCCTGCCTTTCCCCAGTGCTCTGCAAGCTCTCCAGGACAACAGCAAATCTGGGGCTCTGTGCTTTCTTTCGTTCTGAACAAGTGTTACTGTTTTCTGCACAAAAGCGATTCTGCGAAGCAATGTGAACACTTGTGCTTCCCAGGCACAGAGAAGGTGCTAGCAGGGAATTCTCTGCCTGCCTTTCCCCAGTGCTCTGCAAGCTCTCCAGGACAACATAAAATCTGGGGCTCTGTGCTTTCTTTCGTTCTGAACAAGTGTTACTGTTTTCTGCACAAAAGAGATTCTGCGAAGCAATGTGAACACTTCTGCTTCCCAGGCACAGAGAAGGTGCTAGCAGGGAATTCTCTGCCTGCCTTTCCCCAGTGCTCTGCAAGCTCTCCAGGACAACATAAAATCTGGGGTTCTGTGCTTTCTTTCATTCTGAACAAGTGTTACTGTTTTCTGCACAAAAGCGATTCTGCGAAGCAATGTGAACACTTCTGCTTCCCAGGCACAGAGAAGGTGCTAGCAGGGAATTCTCTGCCTGCCTTTCCCCAGTGCTCTGCAAGCTCTCCAGGACAACATAAAATCTGGGGCTCTGTGCTTTCTTTCGTTCTGAACAAGTGTTACTGTTTTCTGCACAAAAGCGATTCTGCGAAGCAATGTGAACACTTCTGCTTCCCAGGCACAGAGAAGGTGCTAGCAGGGAATTCTCTGCCTGCCTTTCCCCAGTGCTCTGCAAGCTCTCCAGGACAACATAAAATCTGGGGCTCTGTGCTTTCTTTCGTTCTGAACAAGTGTTACTGTTTTCTGCACAAAAGAGATTCTGCGAAGCAATGTGAACACTTCTGCTTCCCAGGCACAGAGAAGGTGCTAGCAGGGAATTCTCTGCCTGCCTTTCCCCAGTGCTCTGCAAGCTCTCCAGGACAACATAAAATCTGGGGCTCTGTGCTTTCTTTCGTTCTGAACAAGTGTTACTGTTTTCTGCACAAAAGCGATTCTGCGAAGCAATGTGAACACTTGTGCTTCCCAGGCACAGAGAAGGTGCTAGCAGGGAATTCTCTGCCTGCCTTTCCCCAGTGCTCTGCAAGCTCCCCAGAACAACATAAAATCTGGGGCTCTGTGCTTTCTTTCGTTCTGAACAAGTGTTACTGTTTTCTGCACAAAAGCGATTCTGCGAAGCAATGTGAACAGGCACAGAGAAGGTGCTAGCAGGGAATTCTCTGCCTGCCTTTCCCCAGTGCTCTGCAAGCTCTCCAGGACAACATAAAATCTGGGGTTCTGTGCTTTCTTTCATTCTGAACAAGTGTTACTGTTTTCTGCACAAAAGCGATTCTGCGAAGCAATGTGAACACTTCTGCTTCCCAGGCACAGAGAAGGTGCTAGCAGGGAATTCTCTGCCTGCCTTTCCCCAGTGCTCTGCAAGCTCTCCAGGACAACAGCAAATCTGGGGCTCTGTGCTTTCTTTCGTTCTGAACAAGTGTTACTGTTTTCTGCACAAAAGCGATTCTGCGAAGCAATGTGAACACTTCTGCTTCCCAGGCACAGAGAAGGTGCTAGCAGGGAATTCTCTGCCTGCCTTTCCCCAGTGCTCTGCAAGCTCTCCAGGACAACAGCAAATCTGGGGCTCTGTGCTTTCTTTCGTTCTGAACAAGTGTTACTGTTTTCTGCACAAAAGCGATTCTGCGAAGCAATGTGAACACTTCTGCTTCCCAGGCACAGAGAAGGTGCTAGCAGGGAATTCTCTGCCTGCCTTTCCCCAGTGCTCTGCAAGCTCTCCAGGACAACAGCAAATCTGGGGCTCTGTGCTTTCTTTCGTTCTGAACAAATGTTACTGTTTTCTGCACAAAAGCGATTCTGCGAAGCAATGTGAACACTTGTGCTTCCCAGGCACAGAGAAGGTGCTAGCAGGGAATTCTCTGCCTGCCTTTCCCCAGTGCTCTGCAAGCTCTCCAGGACAACATAAAATCTGGGGCTCTGTGCTTTCTTTCGTTCTGAACAAGTGTTACTGTTTTCTGCACAAAAGCGATTCTGCGAAGCAATGTGAACACTTGTGCTTCCCAGGCACAGAGAAGGTGCTAGCAGGGAATTCTCTGCCTGCCTTTCCCCAGTGCTCTGCAAGCTCTCCAGGACAACATAAAATCTGGGGCTCTGTGCTTTCTTTCGTTCTGAACAAGTGTTACTGTTTTCTGCACAAAAGCGATTCTGCGAAGCAATGTGAACAGGCACAGAGAAGGTGCTAGCAGGGAATTCTCTGCCTGCCTTTCCCCAGTGCTCTGCAAGCTCTCCAGGACAACATAAAATCTGGGGCTCTGTGCTTTCTTTCGTTCTGAACAAGTGTTACTGTTTTCTGCACAAAAGCGATTCTGCGAAGCAATGTGAACACTTGTGCTTCCCAGGCACAGAGAAGGTGCTAGCAGGGAATTCTCTGCCTGCCTTTCCCCAGTGCTCTGCAAGCTCTCCAGGACAACATAAAATCTGGGGCTCTGTGCTTTCTTTCGTTCTGAACAAGTGTTACTGTTTTCTGCACAAAAGCGATTCTGCGAAGCAATGTGAACAGGCACAGAGAAGGTGCTAGCAGGGAATTCTCTGCCTGCCTTTCCCCAGTGCTCTGCAAGCTCTCCAGGACAACATAAAATCTGGGGTTCTGTGCTTTCTTTCGTTCTGAACAAGTGTTACTGTTTTCTGCACAAAAGCGATTCTGCGAAGCAATGTGAACACTTGTGCTTCCCAGGCACAGAGGAGGTGCTAGCAGGGAATTCTCTGCCTGCCTTTCCCCAGTGCTCTGCAAGCTCTCCAGGACAACATAAAATCTGGGGTTCTGTGCTTTCTTTCATTCTGAACAAGTGTTACTGTTTTCTGCACAAAAGCGATTCTGCGAAGCAATGTGAACACTTCTGCTTCCCAGGCACAGAGAAGGTGCTAGCAGGGAATTCTCTGCCTGCCTTTCCCCAGTGCTCTGCAAGCTCTCCAGGACAACAGCAAATCTGGGGCTCTGTGCTTTCTTTCGTTCTGAACAAGTGTTACTGTTTTCTGCACAAAAGCGATTCTGCGAAGCAATGTGAACACTTCTGCTTCCCAGGCACAGAGAAGGTGCTAGCAGGGAATTCTCTGCCTGCCTTTCCCCAGTGCTCTGCAAGCTCTCCAGGACAACAGCAAATCTGGGGCTCTGTGCTTTCTTTCGTTCTGAACAAGTGTTACTGTTTTCTGCACAAAAGCGATTCTGCGAAGCAATGTGAACACTTCTGCTTCCCAGGCACAGAGAAGGTGCTAGCAGGGAATTCTCTGCCTGCCTTTCCCCAGTGCTCTGCAAGCTCTCCAGGACAACAGCAAATCTGGGGCTCTGTGCTTTCTTTCGTTCTGAACAAATGTTACTGTTTTCTGCACAAAAGCGATTCTGCGAAGCAATGTGAACACTTGTGCTTCCCAGGCACAGAGAAGGTGCTAGCAGGGAATTCTCTGCCTGCCTTTCCCCAGTGCTCTGCAAGCTCTCCAGGACAACATAAAATCTGGGGCTCTGTGCTTTCTTTCGTTCTGAACAAGTGTTACTGTTTTCTGCACAAAAGCGATTCTGCGAAGCAATGTGAACACTTGTGCTTCCCAGGCACAGAGAAGGTGCTAGCAGGGAATTCTCTGCCTGCCTTTCCCCAGTGCTCTGCAAGCTCTCCAGGACAACATAAAATCTGGGGCTCTGTGCTTTCTTTCGTTCTGAACAAGTGTTACTGTTTTCTGCACAAAAGCGATTCTGCGAAGCAATGTGAACACTTCTGCTTCCCAGGCACAGAGAAGGTGCTAGCAGGGAATTCTCTGCCTGCCTTTCCCCAGTGCTCTGCAAGCTCTCCAGGACAACAGCAAATCTGGGGCTCTGTGCTTTCTTTCGTTCTGAACAAGTGTTACTGTTTTCTGCACAAAAGCGATTCTGCGAAGCAATGTGAACACTTCTGCTTCCCAGGCACAGAGAAGGTGCTAGCAGGGAATTCTCTGCCTGCCTTTCCCCAGTGCTCTGCAAGCTCTCCAGGACAACATAAAATCTGGGGCTCTGTGCTTTCTTTCGTTCTGAACAAGTGTTACTGTTTTCTGCACAAAAGCGATTCTGCGAAGCAATGTGAACACTTGTGCTTCCCAGGCACAGAGAAGGTGCTAGCAGGGAATTCTCTGCCTGCCTTTCCCCAGTGCTCTGCAAGCTCTCCAGGACAACATAAAATCTGGGGCTCTGTGCTTTCTTTCGTTCTGAACAAGTGTTACTGTTTTCTGCACAAAAGCGATTCTGCGAAGCAATGTGAACAGGCACAGAGAAGGTGCTAGCAGGGAATTCTCTGCCTGCCTTTCCCCAGTGCTCTGCAAGCTCTCCAGGACAACATAAAATCTGGGGTTCTGTGCTTTCTTTCGTTCTGAACAAGTGTTACTGTTTTCTGCACAAAAGCGATTCTGCGAAGCAATGTGAACACTTGTGCTTCCCAGGCACAGAGAAGGTGCTAGCAGGGAATTCTCTGCCTGCCTTTCCCCAGTGCTCTGCAAGCTCTCCAGGACAACATAAAATCTGGGGCTCTGTGCTTTCTTTCGTTCTGAACAAGTGTTACTGTTTTCTGCACAAAAGCGATTCTGCGAAGCAATGTGAACACTTCTGCTTCCCAGGCACAGAGAAGGTGCTAGCAGGGAATTCTCTGCCTGCCTTTCCCCAGTGCTCTGCAAGCTCTCCAGGACAACATAAAATCTGGGGCTCTGTGCTTTCTTTCGTTCTGAACAAGTGTTACTGTTTTCTGCACAAAAGCGATTCTGCGAAGCAATGTGAACACTTGTGCTTCCCAGGCACAGAGAAGGTGCTAGCAGGGAATTCTCTGCCTGCCTTTCCCCAGTGCTCTGCAAGCTCTCCAGGACAACATAAAATCTGGGGCTCTGTGCTTTCTTTCGTTCTGAACAACTGTTACTGTTTTCTGCACAAAAGCGATTCTGCGAAGCAATGTGAACACTTGTGCTTCCCAGGCACAGAGAAGGTGCTAGCAGGGAATTCTCTGCCTGCCTTTCCCCAGTGCTCTGCAAGCTCTCCAGGACAACAGCAAATCTGGGGCTCTGTGCTTTCTTTCGTTCTGAACAAGTGTTACTGTTTTCTGCACAAAAGCGATTCTGCGAAGCAATGTGAACACTTCTGCTTCCCAGGCACAGAGAAGGTGCTAGCAGGGAATTCTCTGCCTGCCTTTCCCCAGTGCTCTGCAAGCTCTCCAGGACAACAGCAAATCTGGGGCTCTGTGCTTTCTTTCGTTCTGAACAAATGTTACTGTTTTCTGCACAAAAGCGATTCTGCGAAGCAATGTGAACACTTGTGCTTCCCAGGCACAGAGAAGGTGCTAGCAGGGAATTCTCTGCCTGCCTTTCCCCAGTGCTCTGCAAGCTCTCCAGGACAACATAAAATCTGGGGCTCTGTGCTTTCTTTCGTTCTGAACAAGTGTTACTGTTTTCTGCACAAAAGCGATTCTGCGAAGCAATGTGAACACTTGTGCTTCCCAGGCACAGAGAAGGTGCTAGCAGGGAATTCTCTGCCTGCCTTTCCCCAGTGCTCTGCAAGCTCTCCAGGACAACATAAAATCTGGGGCTCTGTGCTTTCTTTCGTTCTGAACAAGTGTTACTGTTTTCTGCACAAAAGCGATTCTGCGAAGCAATGTGAACAGGCACAGAGAAGGTGCTAGCAGGGAATTCTCTGCCTGCCTTTCCCCAGTGCTCTGCAAGCTCTCCAGGACAACATAAAATCTGGGGCTCTGTGCTTTCTTTCGTTCTGAACAAGTGTTACTGTTTTCTGCACAAAAGCGATTCTGCGAAGCAATGTGAACACTTGTGCTTCCCAGGCACAGAGAAGGTGCTAGCAGGGAATTCTCTGCCTGCCTTTCCCCAGTGCTCTGCAAGCTCTCCAGGACAACATAAAATCTGGGGCTCTGTGCTTTCTTTCGTTCTGAACAAGTGTTACTGTTTTCTGCACAAAAGCGATTCTGCGAAGCAATGTGAACAGGCACAGAGAAGGTGCTAGCAGGGAATTCTCTGCCTGCCTTTCCCCAGTGCTCTGCAAGCTCTCCAGGACAACATAAAATCTGGGGTTCTGTGCTTTCTTTCGTTCTGAACAAGTGTTACTGTTTTCTGCACAAAAGCGATTCTGCGAAGCAATGTGAACACTTGTGCTTCCCAGGCACAGAGGAGGTGCTAGCAGGGAATTCTCTGCCTGCCTTTCCCCAGTGCTCTGCAAGCTCTCCAGGACAACAGCAAATCTGGGGCTCTGTGCTTTCTTTCGTTCTGAACAAGTGTTACTGTTTTCTGCACAAAAGCGATTCTGCGAAGCAATGTGAACACTTCTGCTTCCCAGGCACAGAGAAGGTGCTAGCAGGGAATTCTCTGCCTGCCTTTCCCCAGTGCTCTGCAAGCTCTCCAGGACAACAGCAAATCTGGGGCTCTGTGCTTTCTTTCGTTCTGAACAAGTGTTACTGTTTTCTGCACAAAAGCGATTCTGCGAAGCAATGTGAACACTTCTGCTTCCCAGGCACAGAGAAGGTGCTAGCAGGGAATTCTCTGCCTGCCTTTCCCCAGTGCTCTGCAAGCTCTCCAGGACAACAGCAAATCTGGGGCTCTGTGCTTTCTTTCGTTCTGAACAAATGTTACTGTTTTCTGCACAAAAGCGATTCTGCGAAGCAATGTGAACACTTGTGCTTCCCAGGCACAGAGAAGGTGCTAGCAGGGAATTCTCTGCCTGCCTTTCCCCAGTGCTCTGCAAGCTCTCCAGGACAACATAAAATCTGGGGCTCTGTGCTTTCTTTCGTTCTGAACAAGTGTTACTGTTTTCTGCACAAAAGCGATTCTGCGAAGCAATGTGAACACTTGTGCTTCCCAGGCACAGAGAAGGTGCTAGCAGGGAATTCTCTGCCTGCCTTTCCCCAGTGCTCTGCAAGCTCTCCAGGACAACATAAAATCTGGGGCTCTGTGCTTTCTTTCGTTCTGAACAAGTGTTACTGTTTTCTGCACAAAAGCGATTCTGCGAAGCAATGTGAACACTTCTGCTTCCCAGGCACAGAGAAGGTGCTAGCAGGGAATTCTCTGCCTGCCTTTCCCCAGTGCTCTGCAAGCTCTCCAGGACAACAGCAAATCTGGGGCTCTGTGCTTTCTTTCGTTCTGAACAAGTGTTACTGTTTTCTGCACAAAAGCGATTCTGCGAAGCAATGTGAACACTTCTGCTTCCCAGGCACAGAGAAGGTGCTAGCAGGGAATTCTCTGCCTGCCTTTCCCCAGTGCTCTGCAAGCTCTCCAGGACAACATAAAATCTGGGGCTCTGTGCTTTCTTTCGTTCTGAACAAGTGTTACTGTTTTCTGCACAAAAGCGATTCTGCGAAGCAATGTGAACACTTGTGCTTCCCAGGCACAGAGAAGGTGCTAGCAGGGAATTCTCTGCCTGCCTTTCCCCAGTGCTCTGCAAGCTCTCCAGGACAACATAAAATCTGGGGCTCTGTGCTTTCTTTCGTTCTGAACAAGTGTTACTGTTTTCTGCACAAAAGCGATTCTGCGAAGCAATGTGAACAGGCACAGAGAAGGTGCTAGCAGGGAATTCTCTGCCTGCCTTTCCCCAGTGCTCTGCAAGCTCTCCAGGACAACATAAAATCTGGGGTTCTGTGCTTTCTTTCGTTCTGAACAAGTGTTACTGTTTTCTGCACAAAAGCGATTCTGCGAAGCAATGTGAACACTTGTGCTTCCCAGGCACAGAGAAGGTGCTAGCAGGGAATTCTCTGCCTGCCTTTCCCCAGTGCTCTGCAAGCTCTCCAGGACAACATAAAATCTGGGGCTCTGTGCTTTCTTTCGTTCTGAACAAGTGTTACTGTTTTCTGCACAAAAGCGATTCTGCGAAGCAATGTGAACACTTCTGCTTCCCAGGCACAGAGAAGGTGCTAGCAGGGAATTCTCTGCCTGCCTTTCCCCAGTGCTCTGCAAGCTCTCCAGGACAACATAAAATCTGGGGCTCTGTGCTTTCTTTCGTTCTGAACAAGTGTTACTGTTTTCTGCACAAAAGCGATTCTGCGAAGCAATGTGAACACTTGTGCTTCCCAGGCACAGAGAAGGTGCTAGCAGGGAATTCTCTGCCTGCCTTTCCCCAGTGCTCTGCAAGCTCTCCAGGACAACAGCAAATCTGGGGCTCTGTGCTTTCTTTCGTTCTGAACAAGTGTTACTGTTTTCTGCACAAAAGCGATTCTGCGAAGCAATGTGAACACTTCTGCTTCCCAGGCACAGAGAAGGTGCTAGCAGGGAATTCTCTGCCTGCCTTTCCCCAGTGCTCTGCAAGCTCTCCAGGACAACAGCAAATCTGGGGCTCTGTGCTTTCTTTCGTTCTGAACAAGTGTTACTGTTTTCTGCACAAAAGCGATTCTGCGAAGCAATGTGAACACTTCTGCTTCCCAGGCACAGAGAAGGTGCTAGCAGGGAATTCTCTGCCTGCCTTTCCCCAGTGCTCTGCAAGCTCTCCAGGACAACAGCAAATCTGGGGCTCTGTGCTTTCTTTCGTTCTGAACAAATGTTACTGTTTTCTGCACAAAAGCGATTCTGCGAAGCAATGTGAACACTTCTGCTTCCCAGGCACAGAGAAGGTGCTAGCAGGGAATTCTCTGCCTGCCTTTCCCCAGTGCTCTGCAAGCTCTCCAGGACAACAGCAAATCTGGGGCTCTGTGCTTTCTTTCGTTCTGAACAAGTGTTACTGTTTTCTGCACAAAAGCGATTCTGCGAAGCAATGTGAACACTTGTGCTTCCCAGGCACAGAGAAGGTGCTAGCAGGGAATTCTCTGCCTGCCTTTCCCCAGTGCTCTGCAAGCTCTCCAGGACAACATAAAATCTGGGGCTCTGTGCTTTCTTTCGTTCTGAACAAGTGTTACTGTTTTCTGCACAAAAGCGATTCTGCGAAGCAATGTGAACACTTCTGCTTCCCAGGCACAGAGAAGGTGCTAGCAGGGAATTCTCTGCCTGCCTTTCCCCAGTGCTCTGCAAGCTCTCCAGGACAACATAAAATCTGGGGCTCTGTGCTTTCTTTCGTTCTGAACAAGTGTTACTGTTTTCTGCACAAAAGAGATTCTGCGAAGCAATGTGAACACTTCTGCTTCCCAGGCACAGAGAAGGTGCTAGCAGGGAATTCTCTGCCTGCCTTTCCCCAGTGCTCTGCAAGCTCTCCAGGACAACATAAAATCTGGGGCTCTGTGCTTTCTTTCGTTCTGAACAAGTGTTACTGTTTTCTGCACAAAAGCGATTCTGCGAAGCAATGTGAACACTTGTGCTTCCCAGGCACAGAGAAGGTGCTAGCAGGGAATTCTCTGCCTGCCTTTCCCCAGTGCTCTGCAAGCTCCCCAGAACAACCTAAAATCTGGGGCTCTGTGCTTTCTTTCGTTCTGAACAAGTGTTACTGTTTTCTGCACAAAAGCGATTCTGCGAAGCAATGTGAACAGGCACAGAGAAGGTGCTAGCAGGGAATTCTCTGCCTGCCTTTCCCCAGTGCTCTGCAAGCTCTCCAGGACAACATAAAATCTGGTGTTCTGTGCTTTCTTTCATTCTGAACAAGTGTTACTGTTTTCTGCACAAAAGCGATTCTGCGAAGCAATGTGAACACTTCTGCTTCCCAGGCACAGAGAAGGTGCTAGCAGGGAATTCTCTGCCTGCCTTTCCCCAGTGCTCTGCAAGCTCTCCAGGACAACAGCAAATCTGGGGCTCTGTGCTTTCTTTCGTTCTGAACAAGTGTTACTGTTTTCTGCACAAAAGCGATTCTGCGAAGCAATGTGAACACTTCTGCTTCCCAGGCACAGAGAAGGTGCTAGCAGGGAATTCTCTGCCTGCCTTTCCCCAGTGCTCTGCAAGCTCTCCAGGACAACAGCAAATCTGGGGCTCTGTGCTTTCTTTCGTTCTGAACAAGTGTTACTGTTTTCTGCACAAAAGCGATTCTGCGAAGCAATGTGAACACTTCTGCTTCCCAGGCACAGAGAAGGTGCTAGCAGGGAATTCTCTGCCTGCCTTTCCCCAGTGCTCTGCAAGCTCTCCAGGACAACAGCAAATCTGGGGCTCTGTGCTTTCTTTCGTTCTGAACAAATGTTACTGTTTTCTGCACAAAAGCGATTCTGCGAAGCAATGTGAACACTTGTGCTTCCCAGGCACAGAGAAGGTGCTAGCAGGGAATTCTCTGCCTGCCTTTCCCCAGTGCTCTGCAAGCTCTCCAGGACAACATAAAATCTGGGGCTCTGTGCTTTCTTTCGTTCTGAACAAGTGTTACTGTTTTCTGCACAAAAGCGATTCTGCGAAGCAATGTGAACACTTGTGCTTCCCAGGCACAGAGAAGGTGCTAGCAGGGAATTCTCTGCCTGCCTTTCCCCAGTGCTCTGCAAGCTCTCCAGGACAACATAAAATCTGGGGCTCTGTGCTTTCTTTCGTTCTGAACAAGTGTTACTGTTTTCTGCACAAAAGCGATTCTGCGAAGCAATGTGAACACTTCTGCTTCCCAGGCACAGAGAAGGTGCTAGCAGGGAATTCTCTGCCTGCCTTTCCCCAGTGCTCTGCAAGCTCCCCAGAACAACATAAAATCTGGGGCTCTGTGCTTTCTTTCGTTCTGAACAAGTGTTACTGTTTTCTGCACAAAAGCGATTCTGCGAAGCAATGTGAACAGGCACAGAGAAGGTGCTAGCAGGGAATTCTCTGCCTGCCTTTCCCCAGTGCTCTGCAAGCTCTCCAGGACAACATAAAATCTGGGGCTCTGTGCTTTCTTTCGTTCTGAACAACTGTTACTGTTTTCTGCACAAAAGCGATTCTGCGAAGCAATGTGAACACTTCTGCTTCCCAGGCACAGAGAAGGTGCTAGCAGGGAATTCTCTGCCTGCCTTTCCCCAGTGCTCTGCAAGCTCTCCAGGACAACAGCAAATCTGGGGCTCTGTGCTTTCTTTCGTTCTGAACAAGTGTTACTGTTTTCTGCACAAAAGCGATTCTGCGAAGCAATGTGAACACTTCTGCTTCCCAGGCACAGAGAAGGTGCTAGCAGGGAATTCTCTGCCTGCCTTTCCCCAGTGCTCTGCAAGCTCTCCAGGACAACATAAAATCTGGGGCTCTGTGCTTTCTTTCGTTCTGAACAAGTGTTACTGTTTTCTGCACAAAAGCGATTCTGCGAAGCAATGTGAACACTTGTGCTTCCCAGGCACAGAGAAGGTGCTAGCAGGGAATTCTCTGCCTGCCTTTCCCCAGTGCTCTGCAATCTCTCCAGGACAACATAAAATCTGGGGTTCTGTGCTTTCTTTCATTCTGAACAAGTGTTACTGTTTTCTGCAGAAAAGCGATTCTGCGAAGCAATATGAACACTTGTGCTTCCCAGGCACAGAGAAGGTGCTAGCAGGGAATTCTCTGCCTGCCTTTCCCCAGTGCTCTGCAAGCTCTCCAGGACAACAGCAAATCTGGGGCTCTGTGCTTTCTTTCGTTCTGAACAAATGTTACTGTTTTCTGCACAAAAGCGATTCTGCGAAGCAATGTGAACACTTCTGCTTCCCAGGCACAGAGAAGGTGCTAGCAGGGAATTCTCTGCCTGCCTTTCCCCAGTGCTCTGCAATCTCTCCAGGACAACATAAAATCTGGGGCTCTGTGCTTTCTTTCGTTCTGAACAAGTGTTACTGTTTTCTGCACAAAAGCGATTCTGCGAAGTAATGTGAACACTTGTGCTTCCCAGGCACAGAGAAGGTGCTAGCAGGGAATTCTCTGCCTGCCTTTCCCCAGTGCTCTGCAAGCTCTCCAGGACAACATAAAATCTGGGGTTCTGTGCTTTCTTTCATTCTGAACAAGTGTTACTGTTTTCTGCACAAAAGCGATTCTGCGAAGCAATGTGAACACTTGTGCTTCCCAGGCACAGAGAAGGTGCTAGCAGGGAATTCTCTGCCTGCCTTTCCCCAGTGCTCTGCAAGCTCTCCAGGACAACAGCAAATCTGGGGCTCTGTGCTTTCTTTCGTTCTGAACAAGTGTTACTGTTTTCTGCACAAAAGCGATTCTGCGAAGCAATGTGAACACTTCTGCTTCCCAGGCACAGAGAAGGTGCTAGCAGGGAATTCTCTGCCTGCCTTTCCCCAGTGCTCTGCAAGCTCTCCAGGACAACATAAAATCTGGGGCTCTGTGCTTTCTTTCGTTCTGAACAAGTGTTACTGTTTTCTGCACAAAAGAGATTCTGCGAAGCAATGTGAACACTTCTGCTTCCCAGGCACAGAGAAGGTGCTAGCAGGGAATTCTCTGCCTGCCTTTCCCCAGTGCTCTGCAAGCTCTCCAGGACAACATAAAATCTGGGGTTCTGTGCTTTCTTTCATTCTGAACAAGTGTTACTGTTTTCTGCACAAAAGCGATTCTGCGAAGCAATGTGAACACTTCTGCTTCCCAGGCACAGAGAAGGTGCTAGCAGGGAATTCTCTGCCTGCCTTTCCCCAGTGCTCTGCAAGCTCTCCAGGACAACATAAAATCTGGGGCTCTGTGCTTTCTTTCGTTCTGAACAAGTGTTACTGTTTTCTGCACAAAAGCGATTCTGCGAAGCAATGTGAACACTTCTGCTTCCCAGGCACAGAGAAGGTGCTAGCAGGGAATTCTCTGCCTGCCTTTCCCCAGTGCTCTGCAAGCTCTCCAGGACAACATAAAATCTGGGGCTCTGTGCTTTCTTTCGTTCTGAACAAGTGTTACTGTTTTCTGCACAAAAGAGATTCTGCGAAGCAATGTGAACACTTCTGCTTCCCAGGCACAGAGAAGGTGCTAGCAGGGAATTCTCTGCCTGCCTTTCCCCAGTGCTCTGCAAGCTCTCCAGGACAACATAAAATCTGGGGCTCTGTGCTTTCTTTCGTTCTGAACAAGTGTTACTGTTTTCTGCACAAAAGCGATTCTGCGAAGCAATGTGAACACTTGTGCTTCCCAGGCACAGAGAAGGTGCTAGCAGGGAATTCTCTGCCTGCCTTTCCCCAGTGCTCTGCAAGCTCCCCAGAACAACATAAAATCTGGGGCTCTGTGCTTTCTTTCGTTCTGAACAAGTGTTACTGTTTTCTGCACAAAAGCGATTCTGCGAAGCAATGTGAACACTTCTGCTTCCCAGGCACAGAGAAGGTGCTAGCAGGGAATTCTCTGCCTGCCTTTCCCCAGTGCTCTGCAAGCTCTCCAGGACAACAGCAAATCTGGGGCTCTGTGCTTTCTTTCGTTCTGAACAAGTGTTACTGTTTTCTGCACAAAAGCGATTCTGCGAAGCAATGTGAACACTTCTGCTTCCCAGGCACAGAGAAGGTGCTAGCAGGGAATTCTCTGCCTGCCTTTCCCCAGTGCTCTGCAAGCTCTCCAGGACAACAGCAAATCTGGGGCTCTGTGCTTTCTTTCGTTCTGAACAAGTGTTACTGTTTTCTGCACAAAAGCGATTCTGCGAAGCAATGTGAACACTTCTGCTTCCCAGGCACAGAGAAGGTGCTAGCAGGGAATTCTCTGCCTGCCTTTCCCCAGTGCTCTGCAAGCTCTCCAGGACAACAGCAAATCTGGGGCTCTGTGCTTTCTTTCGTTCTGAACAAGTGTTACTGTTTTCTGCACAAAAGCGATTCTGCGAAGCAATGTGAACACTTCTGCTTCCCAGGCACAGAGAAGGTGCTAGCAGGGAATTCTCTGCCTGCCTTTCCCCAGTGCTCTGCAAGCTCTCCAGGACAACAGCAAATCTGGGGCTCTGTGCTTTCTTTCGTTCTGAACAAATGTTACTGTTTTCTGCACAAAAGCGATTCTGCGAAGCAATGTGAACACTTGTGCTTCCCAGGCACAGAGAAGGTGCTAGCAGGGAATTCTCTGCCTGCCTTTCCCCAGTGCTCTGCAAGCTCTCCAGGACAACATAAAATCTGGGGCTCTGTGCTTTCTTTCGTTCTGAACAAGTGTTACTGTTTTCTGCACAAAAGCGATTCTGCGAAGCAATGTGAACACTTGTGCTTCCCAGGCACAGAGAAGGTGCTAGCAGGGAATTCTCTGCCTGCCTTTCCCCAGTGCTCTGCAAGCTCTCCAGGACAACATAAAATCTGGGGCTCTGTGCTTTCTTTCGTTCTGAACAAGTGTTACTGTTTTCTGCACAAAAGCGATTCTGCGAAGCAATGTGAACAGGCACAGAGAAGGTGCTAGCAGGGAATTCTCTGCCTGCCTTTCCCCAGTGCTCTGCAAGCTCTCCAGGACAACATAAAATCTGGGGCTCTGTGCTTTCTTTCGTTCTGAACAAGTGTTACTGTTTTCTGCACAAAAGCGATTCTGCGAAGCAATGTGAACACTTGTGCTTCCCAGGCACAGAGAAGGTGCTAGCAGGGAATTCTCTGCCTGCCTTTCCCCAGTGCTCTGCAAGCTCTCCAGGACAACATAAAATCTGGGGCTCTGTGCTTTCTTTCGTTCTGAACAAGTGTTACTGTTTTCTGCACAAAAGCGATTCTGCGAAGCAATGTGAACAGGCACAGAGAAGGTGCTAGCAGGGAATTCTCTGCCTGCCTTTCCCCAGTGCTCTGCAAGCTCTCCAGGACAACATAAAATCTGGGGTTCTGTGCTTTCTTTCGTTCTGAACAAGTGTTACTGTTTTCTGCACAAAAGCGATTCTGCGAAGCAATGTGAACACTTGTGCTTCCCAGGCACAGAGGAGGTGCTAGCAGGGAATTCTCTGCCTGCCTTTCCCCAGTGCTCTGCAAGCTCTCCAGGACAACATAAAATCTGGGGTTCTGTGCTTTCTTTCATTCTGAACAAGTGTTACTGTTTTCTGCACAAAAGCGATTCTGCGAAGCAATGTGAACACTTCTGCTTCCCAGGCACAGAGAAGGTGCTAGCAGGGAATTCTCTGCCTGCCTTTCCCCAGTGCTCTGCAAGCTCTCCAGGACAACAGCAAATCTGGGGCTCTGTGCTTTCTTTCGTTCTGAACAAGTGTTACTGTTTTCTGCACAAAAGCGATTCTGCGAAGCAATGTGAACACTTCTGCTTCCCAGGCACAGAGAAGGTGCTAGCAGGGAATTCTCTGCCTGCCTTTCCCCAGTGCTCTGCAAGCTCTCCAGGACAACAGCAAATCTGGGGCTCTGTGCTTTCTTTCGTTCTGAACAAGTGTTACTGTTTTCTGCACAAAAGCGATTCTGCGAAGCAATGTGAACACTTCTGCTTCCCAGGCACAGAGAAGGTGCTAGCAGGGAATTCTCTGCCTGCCTTTCCCCAGTGCTCTGCAAGCTCTCCAGGACAACAGCAAATCTGGGGCTCTGTGCTTTCTTTCGTTCTGAACAAATGTTACTGTTTTCTGCACAAAAGCGATTCTGCGAAGCAATGTGAACACTTGTGCTTCCCAGGCACAGAGAAGGTGCTAGCAGGGAATTCTCTGCCTGCCTTTCCCCAGTGCTCTGCAAGCTCTCCAGGACAACATAAAATCTGGGGCTCTGTGCTTTCTTTCGTTCTGAACAAGTGTTACTGTTTTCTGCACAAAAGCGATTCTGCGAAGCAATGTGAACACTTGTGCTTCCCAGGCACAGAGAAGGTGCTAGCAGGGAATTCTCTGCCTGCCTTTCCCCAGTGCTCTGCAAGCTCTCCAGGACAACATAAAATCTGGGGCTCTGTGCTTTCTTTCGTTCTGAACAAGTGTTACTGTTTTCTGCACAAAAGCGATTCTGCGAAGCAATGTGAACACTTCTGCTTCCCAGGCACAGAGAAGGTGCTAGCAGGGAATTCTCTGCCTGCCTTTCCCCAGTGCTCTGCAAGCTCTCCAGGACAACAGCAAATCTGGGGCTCTGTGCTTTCTTTCGTTCTGAACAAGTGTTACTGTTTTCTGCACAAAAGCGATTCTGCGAAGCAATGTGAACACTTCTGCTTCCCAGGCACAGAGAAGGTGCTAGCAGGGAATTCTCTGCCTGCCTTTCCCCAGTGCTCTGCAAGCTCTCCAGGACAACATAAAATCTGGGGCTCTGTGCTTTCTTTCGTTCTGAACAAGTGTTACTGTTTTCTGCACAAAAGCGATTCTGCGAAGCAATGTGAACACTTGTGCTTCCCAGGCACAGAGAAGGTGCTAGCAGGGAATTCTCTGCCTGCCTTTCCCCAGTGCTCTGCAAGCTCTCCAGGACAACATAAAATCTGGGGCTCTGTGCTTTCTTTCGTTCTGAACAAGTGTTACTGTTTTCTGCACAAAAGCGATTCTGCGAAGCAATGTGAACAGGCACAGAGAAGGTGCTAGCAGGGAATTCTCTGCCTGCCTTTCCCCAGTGCTCTGCAAGCTCTCCAGGACAACATAAAATCTGGGGTTCTGTGCTTTCTTTCGTTCTGAACAAGTGTTACTGTTTTCTGCACAAAAGCGATTCTGCGAAGCAATGTGAACACTTGTGCTTCCCAGGCACAGAGAAGGTGCTAGCAGGGAATTCTCTGCCTGCCTTTCCCCAGTGCTCTGCAAGCTCTCCAGGACAACATAAAATCTGGGGCTCTGTGCTTTCTTTCGTTCTGAACAAGTGTTACTGTTTTCTGCACAAAAGCGATTCTGCGAAGCAATGTGAACACTTCTGCTTCCCAGGCACAGAGAAGGTGCTAGCAGGGAATTCTCTGCCTGCCTTTCCCCAGTGCTCTGCAAGCTCTCCAGGACAACATAAAATCTGGGGCTCTGTGCTTTCTTTCGTTCTGAACAAGTGTTACTGTTTTCTGCACAAAAGCGATTCTGCGAAGCAATGTGAACACTTGTGCTTCCCAGGCACAGAGAAGGTGCTAGCAGGGAATTCTCTGCCTGCCTTTCCCCAGTGCTCTGCAAGCTCTCCAGGACAACAGCAAATCTGGGGCTCTGTGCTTTCTTTCGTTCTGAACAAGTGTTACTGTTTTCTGCACAAAAGCGATTCTGCGAAGCAATGTGAACACTTCTGCTTCCCAGGCACAGAGAAGGTGCTAGCAGGGAATTCTCTGCCTGCCTTTCCCCAGTGCTCTGCAAGCTCTCCAGGACAACAGCAAATCTGGGGCTCTGTGCTTTCTTTCGTTCTGAACAAGTGTTACTGTTTTCTGCACAAAAGCGATTCTGCGAAGCAATGTGAACACTTCTGCTTCCCAGGCACAGAGAAGGTGCTAGCAGGGAATTCTCTGCCTGCCTTTCCCCAGTGCTCTGCAAGCTCTCCAGGACAACAGCAAATCTGGGGCTCTGTGCTTTCTTTCGTTCTGAACAAATGTTACTGTTTTCTGCACAAAAGCGATTCTGCGAAGCAATGTGAACACTTCTGCTTCCCAGGCACAGAGAAGGTGCTAGCAGGGAATTCTCTGCCTGCCTTTCCCCAGTGCTCTGCAAGCTCTCCAGGACAACATAAAATCTGGGGCTCTGTGCTTTCTTTCGTTCTGAACAAGTGTTACTGTTTTCTGCACAAAAGCGATTCTGCGAAGCAATGTGAACACTTCTGCTTCCCAGGCACAGAGAAGGTGCTAGCAGGGAATTCTCTGCCTGCCTTTCCCCAGTGCTCTGCAAGCTCTCCAGGACAACAGCAAATCTGGGGCTCTGTGCTTTCTTTCGTTCTGAACAAGTGTTACTGTTTTCTGCACAAAAGCGATTCTGCGAAGCAATGTGAACACTTCTGCTTCCCAGGCACAGAGAAGGTGCTAGCAGGGAATTCTCTGCCTGCCTTTCCCCAGTGCTCTGCAAGCTCTCCAGGACAACAGCAAATCTGGGGCTCTGTGCTTTCTTTCGTTCTGAACAAGTGTTACTGTTTTCTGCACAAAAGCGATTCTGCGAAGCAATGTGAACACTTCTGCTTCCCAGGCACAGAGAAGGTGCTAGCAGGGAATTCTCTGCCTGCCTTTCCCCAGTGCTCTGCAAGCTCTCCAGGACAACATAAAATCTGGGGCTCTGTGCTTTCTTTCGTTCTGAACAAGTGTTACTGTTTTCTGCACAAAAGCGATTCTGCGAAGCAATGTGAACACTTGTGCTTCCCAGGCACAGAGAAGGTGCTAGCAGGGAATTCTCTGCCTGCCTTTCCCCAGTGCTCTGCAAGCTCTCCAGGACAACATAAAATCTGGGGCTCTGTGCTTTCTTTCGTTCTGAACAAGTGTTACTGTTTTCTGCACAAAAGCGATTCTGCGAAGCAATGTGAACAGGCACAGAGAAGGTGCTAGCAGGGAATTCTCTGCCTGCCTTTCCCCAGTGCTCTGCAAGCTCTCCAGGACAACATAAAATCTGGGGTTCTGTGCTTTCTTTCGTTCTGAACAAGTGTTACTGTTTTCTGCACAAAAGCGATTCTGCGAAGCAATGTGAACACTTGTGCTTCCCAGGCACAGAGAAGGTGCTAGCAGGGAATTCTCTGCCTGCCTTTCCCCAGTGCTCTGCAAGCTCTCCAGGACAACATAAAATCTGGGGCTCTGTGCTTTCTTTCGTTCTGAACAAGTGTTACTGTTTTCTGCACAAAAGCGATTCTGCGAAGCAATGTGAACACTTCTGCTTCCCAGGCACAGAGAAGGTGCTAGCAGGGAATTCTCTGCCTGCCTTTCCCCAGTGCTCTGCAAGCTCTCCAGGACAACATAAAATCTGGGGCTCTGTGCTTTCTTTCGTTCTGAACAAGTGTTACTGTTTTCTGCACAAAAGCGATTCTGCGAAGCAATGTGAACACTTGTGCTTCCCAGGCACAGAGAAGGTGCTAGCAGGGAATTCTCTGCCTGCCTTTCCCCAGTGCTCTGCAAGCTCTCCAGGACAACATAAAATCTGGGGCTCTGTGCTTTCTTTCGTTCTGAACAACTGTTACTGTTTTCTGCACAAAAGCGATTCTGCGAAGCAATGTGAACACTTGTGCTTCCCAGGCACAGAGAAGGTGCTAGCAGGGAATTCTCTGCCTGCCTTTCCCCAGTGCTCTGCAAGCTCTCCAGGACAACAGCAAATCTGGGGCTCTGTGCTTTCTTTCGTTCTGAACAAGTGTTACTGTTTTCTGCACAAAAGCGATTCTGCGAAGCAATGTGAACACTTGTGCTTCCCAGGCACAGAGAAGGTGCTAGCAGGGAATTCTCTGCCTGCCTTTCCCCAGTGCTCTGCAAGCTCTCCAGGACAACATAAAATCTGGGGCTCTGTGCTTTCTTTCGTTCTGAACAAGTGTTACTGTTTTCTGCACAAAAGCGATTCTGCGAAGCAATGTGAACACTTCTGCTTCCCAGGCACAGAGAAGGTGCTAGCAGGGAATTCTCTGCCTGCCTTTCCCCAGTGCTCTGCAAGCTCTCCAGGACAACATAAAATCTGGGGCTCTGTGCTTTCTTTCGTTCTGAACAAGTGTTACTGTTTTCTGCACAAAAGCGATTCTGCGAAGCAAAGTGAACACTACTGCTTCCCAGGCACAGAGAAGGTGCTAGCAGGGAATTCTCTGCCTGCCTTTCCCCAGTGCTCTGCAAGCTCTCCAGGACAACATAAAATCTGGGGCTCTGTGCTTTCTTTCGTTCTGAACAAGTGTTACTGTTTTCTGCACAAAAGCGATTCTGCGAAGCAATGTGAACACTTGTGCTTCCCAGGCACAGAGAAGGTGCTAGCAGGGAATTCTCTGCCTGCCTTTCCCCAGTGCTCTGCAAGCTCTCCAGGACAACATAAAATCTGGGGCTCTGTGCTTTCTTTCGTTCTGAACAAGTGTTACTGTTTTCTGCACAAAAGCGATTCTGCAAAGCAATGTGAACAGGCACAGAGAAGGTGCTAGCAGGGAATTCTCTGCCTGCCTTTCCTCAGTGCTCTGCAAGCTCTCCAGGACAACATAAAATCTGGGGTTCTGTGCTTTCTTTCATTCTGAACAAGTGTTACTGTTTTCTGCACAAAAGCGATTCTGCGAAGCAATGTGAACACTTCTGCTTCCCAGGCACAGAGAAGGTGCTAGCAGGGAATTCTCTGCCTGCCTTTCCCCAGTGCTCTGCAAGCTCTCCAGGACAACAGCAAATCTGGGGCTCTGTGCTTTCTTTCGTTCTGAACAAGTGTTACTGTTTTCTGCACAAAAGCGATTCTGCGAAGCAATGTGAACACTTCTGCTTCCCAGGCACAGAGAAGGTGCTAGCAGGGAATTCTCTGCCTGCCTTTCCCCAGTGCTCTGCAAGCTCTCCAGGACAACATAAAATCTGGGGTTCTGTGCTTTCTTTCATTCTGAACAAGTGTTACTGTTTTCTGCACAAAAGCGATTCTGCGAAGCAATGTGAACACTTGTGCTTCCCAGGCACAGAGAAGGTGCTAGCAGGGAATTCTCTGCCTGCCTTTCCCCAGTGCTCTGCAAGCTCTCCAGGACAACATAAAATCTGGGGCTCTGTGCTTTCTTTCGTTCTGAACAAGTGTTACTGTTTTCTGCACAAAAGCGATTCTGCGAAGCAATGTGAACACTTCTGCTTCCCAGGCACAGAGAAGGTGCTAGCAGGGAATTCTCTGCCTGCCTTTCCCCAGTGCTCTGCAAGCTCTCCAGGACAACAGCAAATCTGGGGCTCTGTGCTTTCTTTCGTTCTGAACAAATGTTACTGTTTTCTGCACAAAAGCGATTCTGCAAAGCAATGTGAACACTTGTGCTTCCCAGGCACAGAGAAGGTGCTAGCAGGGAATTCTCTGCCTGCCTTTCCCCAGTGCTCTGCAAGCTCTCCAGGACAACATAAAATCTGGGGCTCTGTGCTTTCTTTCGTTCTGAACAAGTGTTACTGTTTTCTGCACAAAAGCGATTCTGCGAAGCAATGTGAACACTTGTGCTTCCCAGGCACAGAGAAGGTGCTAGCAGGGAATTCTCTGCCTGCCTTTCCCCAGTGCTCTGCAAGCTCTCCAGGACAACATAAAATCTGGGGTTCTGTGCTTTCTTTCATTCTGAACAAGTGTTACTGTTTTCTGCACAAAAGCGATTCTGCGAAGCAATGTGAACACTTCTGCTTCCCAGGCACAGAGAAGGTGCTAGCAGGGAATTCTCTGCCTGCCTTTCCCCAGTGCTCTGCAAGCTCTCCAGGACAACAGCAAATCTGGGGCTCTGTGCTTTCTTTCGTTCTGAACAAGTGTTACTGTTTTCTGCACAAAAGCGATTCTGCGAAGCAATGTGAACAGGCACAGAGAAGGTGCTAGCAGGGAATTCTCTGCCTGCCTTTCCCCAGTGCTCTGCAAGCTCTCCAGGACAACATAAAATCTGGGGCTCTGTGCTTTCTTTCATTCTGAACAAGTGTTACTGTTTTCTGCACAAAAGCGATTCTGCGAAGCAATGTGAACACTTGTGCTTCCCAGGCACAGAGAAGGTGCTAGCAGGGAATTCTCTGCCTGCCTTTCCCCAGTGCTCTGCAAGCTCTCCAGGACAACATAAAATCTGGGGCTCTGTGCTTTCTTTCGTTCTGAACAAGTGTTACTGTTTTCTGCACAAAAGCGATTCTGCAAAGCAATGTGAACACTTGTGCTTCCCAGGCACAGAGAAGGTGCTAGCAGGGAATTCTCTGCCTGCCTTTCCCCAGTGCTCTGCAAGCTCTCCAGGACAACATAAAATCTGGGGCTCTGTGCTTTCTTTCGTTCTGAACAAGTGTTACTGTTTTCTGCACAAAAGCGATTCTGCAAAGCAATGTGAACACTTCTGCTTCCCAGGCACAGAGAAGGTGCTAGCAGGGAATTCTCTGCCTGCCTTTCCCCAGTGCTCTGCAAGCTCTCCAGGACAACAGCAAATCTGGGGCTCTGTGCTTTCTTTCGTTCTGAACAAATGTTACTGTTTTCTGCACAAAAGCGATTCTGCAAAGCAATGTGAACACTTCTGCTTCCCAGGCACAGAGAAGGTGCTAGCAGGGAATTCTCTGCCTGCCTTTCCCCAGTGCTCTGCAAGCTCTCCAGGACAACATAAAATCTGGGGCTCTGTGCTTTCTTTCGTTCTGAACAAGTGTTACTGTTTTCTGCACAAAAGCGATTCTGCGAAGCAATATGAACACTTCTGCTTCCCAGGCACAGAGAAGGTGCTAGCAGGGAATTCTCTGCCTGCCTTTCCCCAGTGCTCTGCAAGCTCTCCAGGACAACATAAAATCTGGGGCTCTGTGCTTTCTTTCGTTCTGAACAAGTGTTACTGTTTTCTGCACAAAAGCGATTCTGCGAAGCAATGTGAACACTTGTGCTTCCCAGGCACAGAGAAGGTGCTAGCAGGGAATTCTCTGCCTGCCTTTCCCCAGTGCTCTGCAAGCTCTCCAGGACAACATAAAATCTGGGGCTCTGTGCTTTCTTTCGTTCTGAACAAGTGTTACTGTTTTCTGCACAAAAGCGATTCTGCGAAGCAATGTGAACACTTGTGCTTCCCAGGCACAGAGAAGGTGCTAGCAGGGAATTCTCTGCCTGCCTTTCCCCAGTGCTCTGCAAGCTCTCCAGGACAACATAAAATCTGGGGCTCTGTGCTTTCTTTCGTTCTGAACAAGTGTTACTGTTTTCTGCACAAAAGCGATTCTGCGAAGCAATGTGAACACTTGTGCTTCCCAGGCACAGAGAAGGTGCTAGCAGGGAATTCTCTGCCTGCCTTTCCCCAGTGCTCTGCAAGCTCTCCAGGACAACATAAAATCTGGGGCTCTGTGCTTTCTTTCGTTCTGAACAAGTGTTACTGTTTTCTGCACAAAAGCGATTCTGCGAAGCAATGTGAACACTTCTGCTTCCCAGGCACAGAGAAGGTGCTAGCAGGGAATTCTCTGCCTGCCTTTCCCCAGTGCTCTGCAAGCTCTCCAGGACAACATAAAATCTGGGGCTCTGTGCTTTCTTTCGTTCTGAACAAGTGTTACTGTTTTCTGCACAAAAGCGATTCTGCGAAGCAATGTGAACACTTGTGCTTCCCAGGCACAGAGAAGGTGCTAGCAGGGAATTCTCTGCCTGCCTTTCCCCAGTGCTCTGCAAGCTCTCCAGGACAACATAAAATCTGGGGTTCTGTGCTTTCTTTCATTCTGAACAAGTGTTACTGTTTTCTGCAGAAAAGCGATTCTGCGAAGCAATATGAACACTTGTGCTTCCCAGGCACAGAGAAGGTGCTAGCAGGGAATTCTCTGCCTGCCTTTCCCCAGTGCTCTGCAAGCTCTCCAGGACAACATAAAATCTGGGGCTCTGTGCTTTCTTTCGTTCTGAACAAGTGTTACTGTTTTCTGCACAAAAGCGATTCTGCGAAGCAAAGTGAACACTACTGCTTCCCAGGCACAGAGAAGGTGCTAGCAGGGAATTCTCTGCCTGCCTTTCCCCAGTGCTCTGCAAGCTCTCCAGGACAACATAAAATCTGGGGCTCTGTGCTTTCTTTCGTTCTGAACAAGTGTTACTGTTTTCTGCACAAAAGCGATTCTGCGAAGCAATGTGAACACTTCTGCTTCCCAGGCACAGAGAAGGTGCTAGCAGGGAATTCTCTGCCTGCCTTTCCCCAGTGCTCTGCAAGCTCTCCAGGACAACATAAAATCTGGGGCTCTGTGCTTTCTTTCGTTCTGAACAAGTGTTACTGTTTTCTGCACAAAAGCGATTCTGCAAAGCAATGTGAACAGGCACAGAGAAGGTGCTAGCAGGGAATTCTCTGCCTGCCTTTCCTCAGTGCTCTGCAAGCTCTCCAGGACAACATAAAATCTGGGGTTCTGTGCTTTCTTTCATTCTGAACAAGTGTTACTGTTTTCTGCACAAAAGCGATTCTGCGAAGCAATGTGAACACTTGTGCTTCCCAGGCACAGAGAAGGTGCTAGCAGGGAATTCTCTGCCTGCCTTTCCCCAGTGCTCTGCAAGCTCTCCAGGACAACAGCAAATCTGGCTCTCTGTGCTTTCTTTCGTTCTGAACAAGTGTTACTGTTTTCTGCACAAAAGCGATTCTGCGAAGCAATGTGAACACTTCTGCTTCCCAGGCACAGAGAAGGTGCTAGCAGGGAATTCTCTGCCTGCCTTTCCCCAGTGCTCTGCAAGCTCTCCAGGACAACATAAAATCTGGGGCTCTGTGCTTTCTTTCGTTCTGAACAAGTGTTACTGTTTTCTGCACAAAAGCGATTCTGCGAAGCAATGTGAACACTTCTGCTTCCCAGGCACAGAGAAGGTGCTAGCAGGGAATTCTCTGCCTGCCTTTCCCCAGTGCTCTGCAAGCTCTCCAGGACAACAGCAAATCTGG
This sequence comes from Strix uralensis, assembly GCF_047716275.1. Taxonomy (NCBI): domain Eukaryota; kingdom Metazoa; phylum Chordata; class Aves; order Strigiformes; family Strigidae; genus Strix; species Strix uralensis. The sequence continues at coordinate 202,698 of NW_027436800.1, read as the reverse complement.
GGCTCTGTGCTTTCTTTCGTTCTGAACAAATGTTACTGTTTTCTGCACAAAAGCGATTCTGCAAAGCAATGTGAACACTTGTGCTTCCCAGGCACAGAGAAGGTGCTAGCAGGGAATACTCTGCCTGCCTTTCCCCAGTGCTCTGCAAGCTGTCCAGGACAACAGCAAATCTGGGGCTCTGTGCTTTCTTTCGTTCTGAACAAATGTTACTGTTTTCTGCACAAAAGCGATTCTGCAAAGCAATGTGAACACTTGTGCTTCCCAGGCACAGAGAAGGTGCTAGCAGGGAATTCTCTGCCTGCCTTTCCCCAGTGCTCTGCAAGCTCTCCAGGACAACATAAAATCTGGGGCTCTGTGCTTTCTTTCGTTCTGAACAACTGTTACTGTTTTCTGCACAAAAGCGATTCTGCGAAGCAATGTGAACACTTCTGCTTCCCAGGCACAGAGAAGGTGCTAGCAGGGAATTCTCTGCCTGCCTTTCCCCAGTGCTCTGCAAGCTCTCCAGGACAACAGCAAATCTGGGGCTCTGTGCTTTCTTTCGTTCTGAACAAGTGTTACTGTTTTCTGCACAAAAGCGATTCTGCGAAGCAATGTGAACACTTGTGCTTCCCAGGCACAGAGAAGGTGCTAGCAGGGAATTCTCTGCCTGCCTTTCCCCAGTGCTCTGCAATCTCTCCAGGACAACATAAAATCTGGGGTTCTGTGCTTTCTTTCATTCTGAACAAGTGTTACTGTTTTCTGCAGAAAAGCGATTCTGCGAAGCAATATGAACACTTGTGCTTCCCAGGCACAGAGAAGGTGCTAGCAGGGAATTCTCTGCCTGCCTTTCCCCAGTGCTCTGCAAGCTCTCCAGGACAACATAAAATCTGGGGCTCTGTGCTTTCTTTCGTTCTGAACAAGTGTTACTGTTTTCTGCACAAAAGCGATTCTGCGAAGCAAAGTGAACACTACTGCTTCCCAGGCACAGAGAAGGTGCTAGCAGGGAATTCTCTGCCTGCCTTTCCCCAGTGCTCTGCAAGCTCTCCAGGACAACATAAAATCTGGGGCTCTGTGCTTTCTTTCGTTCTGAACAAGTGTTACTGTTTTCTGCACAAAAGCGATTCTGCGAAGCAATGTGAACACTTCTGCTTCCCAGGCACAGAGAAGGTGCTAGCAGGGAATTCTCTGCCTGCCTTTCCCCAGTGCTCTGCAAGCTCTCCAGGACAACATAAAATCTGGGGCTCTGTGCTTTCTTTCGTTCTGAACAAGTGTTACTGTTTTCTGCACAAAAGCGATTCTGCAAAGCAATGTGAACAGGCACAGAGAAGGTGCTAGCAGGGAATTCTCTGCCTGCCTTTCCTCAGTGCTCTGCAAGCTCTCCAGGACAACATAAAATCTGGGGTTCTGTGCTTTCTTTCATTCTGAACAAGTGTTACTGTTTTCTGCACAAAAGCGATTCTGCGAAGCAATGTGAACACTTGTGCTTCCCAGGCACAGAGAAGGTGCTAGCAGGGAATTCTCTGCCTGCCTTTCCCCAGTGCTCTGCAAGCTCTCCAGGACAACAGCAAATCTGGCTCTCTGTGCTTTCTTTCATTCTGAACAAGTGTTACTGTTTTCTGCACAAAAGCGATTCTGCGAAGCAATGTGAACACTTGTGCTTCCCAGGCACAGAGAAGGTGCTAGCAGGGAATTCTCTGCCTGCCTTTCCCCAGTGCTCTGCAAGCTCTCCAGGACAACATAAAATCTGGGGCTCTGTGCTTTCTTTCGTTCTGAACAAGTGTTACTGTTTTCTGCACAAAAGCGATTCTGCGAAGCAATGTGAACACTTCTGCTTCCCAGGCACAGAGAAGGTGCTAGCAGGGAATTCTCTGCCTGCCTTTCCCCAGTGCTCTGCAAGCTCTCCAGGACAACAGCAAATCTGGGGCTCTGTGCTTTCTTTCGTTCTGAACAAATGTTACTGTTTTCTGCACAAAAGCGATTCTGCAAAGCAATGTGAACACTTGTGCTTCCCAGGCACAGAGAAGGTGCTAGCAGGGAATTCTCTGCCTGCCTTTCCCCAGTGCTCTGCAAGCTCTCCAGGACAACATAAAATCTGGGGCTCTGTGCTTTCTTTCGTTCTGAACAAGTGTTACTGTTTTCTGCACAAAAGCGATTCTGCGAAGCAATGTGAACACTTGTGCTTCCCAGGCACAGAGAAGGTGCTAGCAGGGAATTCTCTGCCTGCCTTTCCCCAGTGCTCTGCAAGCTCTCCAGGACAACATAAAATCTGGGGTTCTGTGCTTTCTTTCATTCTGAACAAGTGTTACTGTTTTCTGCACAAAAGCGATTCTGCGAAGCAATGTGAACACTTCTGCTTCCCAGGCACAGAGAAGGTGCTAGCAGGGAATTCTCTGCCTGCCTTTCCCCAGTGCTCTGCAAGCTCTCCAGGACAACAGCAAATCTGGGGCTCTGTGCTTTCTTTCGTTCTGAACAAGTGTTACTGTTTTCTGCACAAAAGCGATTCTGCGAAGCAATGTGAACAGGCACAGAGAAGGTGCTAGCAGGGAATTCTCTGCCTGCCTTTCCCCAGTGCTCTGCAAGCTCTCCAGGACAACATAAAATCTGGGGCTCTGTGCTTTCTTTCATTCTGAACAAGTGTTACTGTTTTCTGCACAAAAGCGATTCTGCGAAGCAATGTGAACACTTGTGCTTCCCAGGCACAGAGAAGGTGCTAGCAGGGAATTCTCTGCCTGCCTTTCCCCAGTGCTCTGCAAGCTCTCCAGGACAACAGCAAATCTGGGGCTCTGTGCTTTCTTTCGTTCTGAACAAGTGTTACTGTTTTCTGCACAAAAGCGATTCTGCGAAGCAATGTGAACACTTGTGCTTCCCAGGCACAGAGAAGGTGCTAGCAGGGAATTCTCTGCCTGCCTTTCCCCAGTGCTCTGCAAGCTCTCCAGGACAACAGCAAATCTGGGGCTCTGTGCTTTCTTTCGTTCTGAACAAGTGTTACTGTTTTCTGCACAAAAGCGATTCTGCAAAGCAATGTGAACACTTCTGCTTCCCAGGCACAGAGAAGGTGCTAGCAGGGAATTCTCTGCCTGCCTTTCCCCAGTGCTCTGCAAGCTCTCCAGGACAACAGCAAATCTGGGGCTCTGTGCTTTCTTTCGTTCTGAACAAATGTTACTGTTTTCTGCACAAAAGCGATTCTGCAAAGCAATGTGAACACTTCTGCTTCCCAGGCACAGAGAAGGTGCTAGCAGGGAATTCTCTGCCTGCCTTTCCCCAGTGCTCTGCAAGCTCTCCAGGACAACATAAAATCTGGGGCTCTGTGCTTTCTTTCGTTCTGAACAAGTGTTACTGTTTTCTGCACAAAAGCGATTCTGCGAAGCAATATGAACACTTCTGCTTCCCAGGCACAGAGAAGGTGCTAGCAGGGAATTCTCTGCCTGCCTTTCCCCAGTGCTCTGCAAGCTCTCCAGGACAACATAAAATCTGGGGCTCTGTGCTTTCTTTCGTTCTGAACAAGTGTTACTGTTTTCTGCACAAAAGCGATTCTGCGAAGCAATGTGAACACTTGTGCTTCCCAGGCACAGAGAAGGTGCTAGCAGGGAATTCTCTGCCTGCCTTTCCCCAGTGCTCTGCAAGCTCTCCAGGACAACATAAAATCTGGGGCTCTGTGCTTTCTTTCATTCTGAACAACTGTTACTGTTTTCTGCACAAAAGCGATTCTGCGAAGCAATGTGAACACTTCTGCTTCCCAGGCACAGAGAAGGTGCTAGCAGGGAATTCTCTGCCTGCCTTTCCCCAGTGCTCTGCAAGCTCTCCAGGACAACAACAAATCTGGGGCTCTGTGCTTTCTTTCGTTCTGAACAAGTGTTACTGTTTTCTGCACAAAAGCGATTCTGCGAAGCAATGTGAACACTTCTGCTTCCCAGGCACAGAGAAGGTGCTAGCAGGGAATTCTCTGCCTGCCTTTCCCCAGTGCTCTGCAAGCTCTCCAGGACAACATAAAATCTGGGGCTCTGTGCTTTCTTTCGTTCTGAACAAGTGTTACTGTTTTCTGCACAAAAGCGATTCTGCGAAGCAATGTGAACACTTGTGCTTCCCAGGCACAGAGAAGGTGCTAGCAGGGAATTCTCTGCCTGCCTTTCCCCAGTGCTCTGCAAGCTCTCCAGGACAACATAAAATCTGGGGCTCTGTGCTTTCTTTCGTTCTGAACAAGTGTTACTGTTTTCTGCACAAAAGCGATTCTGCGAAGCAATGTGAACACTTCTGCTTCCCAGGCACAGAGAAGGTGCTAGCAGGGAATTCTCTGCCTGCCTTTCCCCAGTGCTCTGCAAGCTCCCCAGAACAACATAAAATCTGGGGCTCTGTGCTTTCTTTCGTTCTGAACAAGTGTTACTGTTTTCTGCACAAAAGCGATTCTGCGAAGCAATGTGAACACTTCTGCTTCCCAGGCACAGAGAAGGTGCTAGCAGGGAATTCTCTGCCTGCCTTTCCCCAGTGCTCTGCAAGCTCTCCAGGACAACATAAAATCTGGGGCTCTGTGCTTTCTTTCATTCTGAACAACTGTTACTGTTTTCTGCACAAAAGAGATTCTGCGAAGCAATGTGAACACTTCTGCTTCCCAGGCACAGAGAAGGTGCTAGCAGGGAATTCTCTGCCTGCCTTTCCCCAGTGCTCTGCAAGCTCTCCAGGACAACATAAAATCTGGGGTTCTGTGCTTTCTTTCATTCTGAACAAGTGTTACTGTTTTCTGCACAAAAGCGATTCTGCGAAGCAATGTGAACACTTCTGCTTCCCAGGCACAGAGAAGGTGCTAGCAGGGAATTCTCTGCCTGCCTTTCCCCAGTGCTCTGCAAGCTCCCCAGAACAACATAAAATCTGGGGCTCTGTGCTTTCTTTCGTTCTGAACAAGTGTTACTGTTTTCTGCACAAAAGCGATTCTGCGAAGCAATGTGAACACTTGTGCTTCCCAGGCACAGAGAAGGTGCTAGCAGGGAATTCTCTGCCTGCCTTTCCCCAGTGCTCTGCAAGCTCTCCAGGACAACATAAAATCTGGGGCTCTGTGCTTTCTTTCATTCTGAACAACTGTTACTGTTTTCTGCACAAAAGCGATTCTGCGAAGCAATGTGAACACTTCTGCTTCCCAGGCACAGAGAAGGTGCTAGCAGGGAATTCTCTGCCTGCCTTTCCCCAGTGCTCTGCAAGCTCTCCAGGACAACAACAAATCTGGGGCTCTGTGCTTTCTTTCGTTCTGAACAAGTGTTACTGTTTTCTGCACAAAAGCGATTCTGCGAAGCAATGTGAACACTTCTGCTTCCCAGGCACAGAGAAGGTGCTAGCAGGGAATTCTCTGCCTGCCTTTCCCCAGTGCTCTGCAAGCTCTCCAGGACAACATAAAATCTGGGGCTCTGTGCTTTCTTTCGTTCTGAACAAGTGTTACTGTTTTCTGCACAAAAGCGATTCTGCGAAGCAATGTGAACACTTGTGCTTCCCAGGCACAGAGAAGGTGCTAGCAGGGAATTCTCTGCCTGCCTTTCCCCAGTGCTCTGCAAGCTCTCCAGGACAACATAAAATCTGGGGCTCTGTGCTTTCTTTCGTTCTGAACAAGTGTTACTGTTTTCTGCACAAAAGCGATTCTGCGAAGCAATGTGAACACTTCTGCTTCCCAGGCACAGAGAAGGTGCTAGCAGGGAATTCTCTGCCTGCCTTTCCCCAGTGCTCTGCAAGCTCCCCAGAACAACATAAAATCTGGGGCTCTGTGCTTTCTTTCGTTCTGAACAAGTGTTACTGTTTTCTGCACAAAAGCGATTCTGCGAAGCAATGTGAACACTTCTGCTTCCCAGGCACAGAGAAGGTGCTAGCAGGGAATTCTCTGCCTGCCTTTCCCCAGTGCTCTGCAAGCTCTCCAGGACAACATAAAATCTGGGGCTCTGTGCTTTCTTTCGTTCTGAACAAGTGTTACTGTTTTCTGCACAAAAGAGATTCTGCGAAGCAATGTGAACACTTCTGCTTCCCAGGCACAGAGAAGGTGCTAGCAGGGAATTCTCTGCCTGCCTTTCCCCAGTGCTCTGCAAGCTCTCCAGGACAACATAAAATCTGGGGTTCTGTGCTTTCTTTCATTCTGAACAAGTGTTACTGTTTTCTGCACAAAAGCGATTCTGCGAAGCAATGTGAACACTTCTGCTTCCCAGGCACAGAGAAGGTGCTAGCAGGGAATTCTCTGCCTGCCTTTCCCCAGTGCTCTGCAAGCTCTCCAGGACAACATAAAATCTGGGGCTCTGTGCTTTCTTTCGTTCTGAACAAGTGTTACTGTTTTCTGCACAAAAGCGATTCTGCGAAGCAATGTGAACACTTCTGCTTCCCAGGCACAGAGAAGGTGCTAGCAGGGAATTCTCTGCCTGCCTTTCCCCAGTGCTCTGCAAGCTCTCCAGGACAACATAAAATCTGGGGCTCTGTGCTTTCTTTCGTTCTGAACAAGTGTTACTGTTTTCTGCACAAAAGAGATTCTGCGAAGCAATGTGAACACTTCTGCTTCCCAGGCACAGAGAAGGTGCTAGCAGGGAATTCTCTGCCTGCCTTTCCCCAGTGCTCTGCAAGCTCTCCAGGACAACATAAAATCTGGGGCTCTGTGCTTTCTTTCGTTCTGAACAAGTGTTACTGTTTTCTGCACAAAAGCGATTCTGCGAAGCAATATGAACACTTCTGCTTCCCAGGCACAGAGAAGGTGCTAGCAGGGAATTCTCTGCCTGCCTTTCCCCAGTGCTCTGCAAGCTCTCCAGGACAACATAAAATCTGGGGCTCTGTGCTTTCTTTCGTTCTGAACAAGTGTTACTGTTTTCTGCACAAAAGCGATTCTGCGAAGCAATGTGAACACTTGTGCTTCCCAGGCACAGAGAAGGTGCTAGCAGGGAATTCTCTGCCTGCCTTTCCCCAGTGCTCTGCAAGCTCTCCAGGACAACATAAAATCTGGGGCTCTGTGCTTTCTTTCGTTCTGAACAAGTGTTACTGTTTTCTGCACAAAAGCGATTCTGCGAAGCAATGTGAACACTTCTGCTTCCCAGGCACAGAGAAGGTGCTAGCAGGGAATTCTCTGCCTGCCTTTCCCCAGTGCTCTGCAAGCTCTCCAGGACAACAACAAATCTGGGGCTCTGTGCTTTCTTTCGTTCTGAACAAGTGTTACTGTTTTCTGCACAAAAGCGATTCTGCGAAGCAATGTGAACACTTCTGCTTCCCAGGCACAGAGAAGGTGCTAGCAGGGAATTCTCTGCCTGCCTTTCCCCAGTGCTCTGCAAGCTCTCCAGGACAACATAAAATCTGGGGCTCTGTGCTTTCTTTCGTTCTGAACAAGTGTTACTGTTTTCTGCACAAAAGCGATTCTGCGAAGCAATGTGAACACTTGTGCTTCCCAGGCACAGAGAAGGTGCTAGCAGGGAATTCTCTGCCTGCCTTTCCCCAGTGCTCTGCAAGCTCTCCAGGACAACATAAAATCTGGGGCTCTGTGCTTTCTTTCGTTCTGAACAAGTGTTACTGTTTTCTGCACAAAAGCGATTCTGCGAAGCAATGTGAACACTTCTGCTTCCCAGGCACAGAGAAGGTGCTAGCAGGGAATTCTCTGCCTGCCTTTCCCCAGTGCTCTGCAAGCTCCCCAGAACAACATAAAATCTGGGGCTCTGTGCTTTCTTTCGTTCTGAACAAGTGTTACTGTTTTCTGCACAAAAGCGATTCTGCGAAGCAATGTGAACACTTCTGCTTCCCAGGCACAGAGAAGGTGCTAGCAGGGAATTCTCTGCCTGCCTTTCCCCAGTGCTCTGCAAGCTCTCCAGGACAACATAAAATCTGGGGCTCTGTGCTTTCTTTCGTTCTGAACAAGTGTTACTGTTTTCTGCACAAAAGAGATTCTGCGAAGCAATGTGAACACTTCTGCTTCCCAGGCACAGAGAAGGTGCTAGCAGGGAATTCTCTGCCTGCCTTTCCCCAGTGCTCTGCAAGCTCTCCAGGACAACATAAAATCTGGGGTTCTGTGCTTTCTTTCATTCTGAACAAGTGTTACTGTTTTCTGCACAAAAGCGATTCTGCGAAGCAATGTGAACACTTCTGCTTCCCAGGCACAGAGAAGGTGCTAGCAGGGAATTCTCTGCCTGCCTTTCCCCAGTGCTCTGCAAGCTCTCCAGGACAACATAAAATCTGGGGCTCTGTGCTTTCTTTCGTTCTGAACAAGTGTTACTGTTTTCTGCACAAAAGCGATTCTGCGAAGCAATGTGAACACTTGTGCTTCCCAGGCACAGAGAAGGTGCTAGCAGGGAATTCTCTGCCTGCCTTTCCCCAGTGCTCTGCAAGCTCTCCAGGACAACATAAAATCTGGGGCTCTGTGCTTTCTTTCGTTCTGAACAAGTGTTACTGTTTTCTGCACAAAAGAGATTCTGCGAAGCAATGTGAACACTTCTGCTTCCCAGGCACAGAGAAGGTGCTAGCAGGGAATTCTCTGCCTGCCTTTCCCCAGTGCTCTGCAAGCTCTCCAGGACAACATAAAATCTGGGGCTCTGTGCTTTCTTTCGTTCTGAACAAGTGTTACTGTTTTCTGCACAAAAGCGATTCTGCGAAGCAATGTGAACACTTGTGCTTCCCAGGCACAGAGAAGGTGCTAGCAGGGAATTCTCTGCCTGCCTTTCCCCAGTGCTCTGCAAGCTCCCCAGAACAACATAAAATCTGGGGCTCTGTGCTTTCTTTCGTTCTGAACAAGTGTTACTGTTTTCTGCACAAAAGCGATTCTGCGAAGCAATGTGAACAGGCACAGAGAAGGTGCTAGCAGGGAATTCTCTGCCTGCCTTTCCCCAGTGCTCTGCAAGCTCTCCAGGACAACATAAAATCTGGGGTTCTGTGCTTTCTTTCATTCTGAACAAGTGTTACTGTTTTCTGCACAAAAGCGATTCTGCGAAGCAATGTGAACACTTCTGCTTCCCAGGCACAGAGAAGGTGCTAGCAGGGAATTCTCTGCCTGCCTTTCCCCAGTGCTCTGCAAGCTCTCCAGGACAACAGCAAATCTGGGGCTCTGTGCTTTCTTTCGTTCTGAACAAGTGTTACTGTTTTCTGCACAAAAGCGATTCTGCGAAGCAATGTGAACACTTCTGCTTCCCAGGCACAGAGAAGGTGCTAGCAGGGAATTCTCTGCCTGCCTTTCCCCAGTGCTCTGCAAGCTCTCCAGGACAACAGCAAATCTGGGGCTCTGTGCTTTCTTTCGTTCTGAACAAGTGTTACTGTTTTCTGCAGAAAAGCGATTCTGCGAAGCAATGTGAACACTTCTGCTTCCCAGGCACAGAGAAGGTGCTAGCAGGGAATTCTCTGCCTGCCTTTCCCCAGTGCTCTGCAAGCTCTCCAGGACAACAGCAAATCTGGGGCTCTGTGCTTTCTTTCGTTCTGAACAAATGTTACTGTTTTCTGCACAAAAGCGATTCTGCGAAGCAATGTGAACACTTGTGCTTCCCAGGCACAGAGAAGGTGCTAGCAGGGAATTCTCTGCCTGCCTTTCCCCAGTGCTCTGCAAGCTCTCCAGGACAACATAAAATCTGGGGCTCTGTGCTTTCTTTCGTTCTGAACAAGTGTTACTGTTTTCTGCACAAAAGCGATTCTGCGAAGCAATGTGAACACTTGTGCTTCCCAGGCACAGAGAAGGTGCTAGCAGGGAATTCTCTGCCTGCCTTTCCCCAGTGCTCTGCAAGCTCTCCAGGACAACATAAAATCTGGGGCTCTGTGCTTTCTTTCGTTCTGAACAAGTGTTACTGTTTTCTGCACAAAAGCGATTCTGCGAAGCAATGTGAACAGGCACAGAGAAGGTGCTAGCAGGGAATTCTCTGCCTGCCTTTCCCCAGTGCTCTGCAAGCTCTCCAGGACAACATAAAATCTGGGGCTCTGTGCTTTCTTTCGTTCTGAACAAGTGTTACTGTTTTCTGCACAAAAGCGATTCTGCGAAGCAATGTGAACACTTGTGCTTCCCAGGCACAGAGAAGGTGCTAGCAGGGAATTCTCTGCCTGCCTTTCCCCAGTGCTCTGCAAGCTCTCCAGGACAACATAAAATCTGGGGCTCTGTGCTTTCTTTCGTTCTGAACAAGTGTTACTGTTTTCTGCACAAAAGCGATTCTGCGAAGCAATGTGAACAGGCACAGAGAAGGTGCTAGCAGGGAATTCTCTGCCTGCCTTTCCCCAGTGCTCTGCAAGCTCTCCAGGACAACATAAAATCTGGGGTTCTGTGCTTTCTTTCGTTCTGAACAAGTGTTACTGTTTTCTGCACAAAAGCGATTCTGCGAAGCAATGTGAACACTTGTGCTTCCCAGGCACAGAGGAGGTGCTAGCAGGGAATTCTCTGCCTGCCTTTCCCCAGTGCTCTGCAAGCTCTCCAGGACAACATAAAATCTGGGGTTCTGTGCTTTCTTTCATTCTGAACAAGTGTTACTGTTTTCTGCACAAAAGCGATTCTGCGAAGCAATGTGAACACTTCTGCTTCCCAGGCACAGAGAAGGTGCTAGCAGGGAATTCTCTGCCTGCCTTTCCCCAGTGCTCTGCAAGCTCTCCAGGACAACAGCAAATCTGGGGCTCTGTGCTTTCTTTCGTTCTGAACAAGTGTTACTGTTTTCTGCACAAAAGCGATTCTGCGAAGCAATGTGAACACTTCTGCTTCCCAGGCACAGAGAAGGTGCTAGCAGGGAATTCTCTGCCTGCCTTTCCCCAGTGCTCTGCAAGCTCTCCAGGACAACAGCAAATCTGGGGCTCTGTGCTTTCTTTCGTTCTGAACAAGTGTTACTGTTTTCTGCACAAAAGCGATTCTGCGAAGCAATGTGAACACTTCTGCTTCCCAGGCACAGAGAAGGTGCTAGCAGGGAATTCTCTGCCTGCCTTTCCCCAGTGCTCTGCAAGCTCTCCAGGACAACAGCAAATCTGGGGCTCTGTGCTTTCTTTCGTTCTGAACAAATGTTACTGTTTTCTGCACAAAAGCGATTCTGCGAAGCAATGTGAACACTTGTGCTTCCCAGGCACAGAGAAGGTGCTAGCAGGGAATTCTCTGCCTGCCTTTCCCCAGTGCTCTGCAAGCTCTCCAGGACAACATAAAATCTGGGGCTCTGTGCTTTCTTTCGTTCTGAACAAGTGTTACTGTTTTCTGCACAAAAGCGATTCTGCGAAGCAATGTGAACACTTGTGCTTCCCAGGCACAGAGAAGGTGCTAGCAGGGAATTCTCTGCCTGCCTTTCCCCAGTGCTCTGCAAGCTCTCCAGGACAACATAAAATCTGGGGCTCTGTGCTTTCTTTCGTTCTGAACAAGTGTTACTGTTTTCTGCACAAAAGCGATTCTGCGAAGCAATGTGAACACTTCTGCTTCCCAGGCACAGAGAAGGTGCTAGCAGGGAATTCTCTGCCTGCCTTTCCCCAGTGCTCTGCAAGCTCTCCAGGACAACAGCAAATCTGGGGCTCTGTGCTTTCTTTCGTTCTGAACAAGTGTTACTGTTTTCTGCACAAAAGCGATTCTGCGAAGCAATGTGAACACTTCTGCTTCCCAGGCACAGAGAAGGTGCTAGCAGGGAATTCTCTGCCTGCCTTTCCCCAGTGCTCTGCAAGCTCTCCAGGACAACATAAAATCTGGGGCTCTGTGCTTTCTTTCGTTCTGAACAAGTGTTACTGTTTTCTGCACAAAAGCGATTCTGCGAAGCAATGTGAACACTTGTGCTTCCCAGGCACAGAGAAGGTGCTAGCAGGGAATTCTCTGCCTGCCTTTCCCCAGTGCTCTGCAAGCTCTCCAGGACAACATAAAATCTGGGGCTCTGTGCTTTCTTTCGTTCTGAACAAGTGTTACTGTTTTCTGCACAAAAGCGATTCTGCGAAGCAATGTGAACAGGCACAGAGAAGGTGCTAGCAGGGAATTCTCTGCCTGCCTTTCCCCAGTGCTCTGCAAGCTCTCCAGGACAACATAAAATCTGGGGTTCTGTGCTTTCTTTCGTTCTGAACAAGTGTTACTGTTTTCTGCACAAAAGCGATTCTGCGAAGCAATGTGAACACTTGTGCTTCCCAGGCACAGAGAAGGTGCTAGCAGGGAATTCTCTGCCTGCCTTTCCCCAGTGCTCTGCAAGCTCTCCAGGACAACATAAAATCTGGGGCTCTGTGCTTTCTTTCGTTCTGAACAAGTGTTACTGTTTTCTGCACAAAAGCGATTCTGCGAAGCAATGTGAACACTTCTGCTTCCCAGGCACAGAGAAGGTGCTAGCAGGGAATTCTCTGCCTGCCTTTCCCCAGTGCTCTGCAAGCTCTCCAGGACAACATAAAATCTGGGGCTCTGTGCTTTCTTTCGTTCTGAACAAGTGTTACTGTTTTCTGCACAAAAGCGATTCTGCGAAGCAATGTGAACACTTGTGCTTCCCAGGCACAGAGAAGGTGCTAGCAGGGAATTCTCTGCCTGCCTTTCCCCAGTGCTCTGCAAGCTCTCCAGGACAACATAAAATCTGGGGCTCTGTGCTTTCTTTCGTTCTGAACAAGTGTTACTGTTTTCTGCACAAAAGCGATTCTGCGAAGCAATGTGAACACTTGTGCTTCCCAGGCACAGAGAAGGTGCTAGCAGGGAATTCTCTGCCTGCCTTTCCCCAGTGCTCTGCAAGCTCTCCAGGACAACAGCAAATCTGGGGCTCTGTGCTTTCTTTCGTTCTGAACAAGTGTTACTGTTTTCTGCACAAAAGCGATTCTGCGAAGCAATGTGAACACTTCTGCTTCCCAGGCACAGAGAAGGTGCTAGCAGGGAATTCTCTGCCTGCCTTTCCCCAGTGCTCTGCAAGCTCTCCAGGACAACAGCAAATCTGGGGCTCTGTGCTTTCTTTCGTTCTGAACAAGTGTTACTGTTTTCTGCACAAAAGCGATTCTGCGAAGCAATGTGAACACTTCTGCTTCCCAGGCACAGAGAAGGTGCTAGCAGGGAATTCTCTGCCTGCCTTTCCCCAGTGCTCTGCAAGCTCTCCAGGACAACAGCAAATCTGGGGCTCTGTGCTTTCTTTCGTTCTGAACAAATGTTACTGTTTTCTGCACAAAAGCGATTCTGCGAAGCAATGTGAACACTTGTGCTTCCCAGGCACAGAGAAGGTGCTAGCAGGGAATTCTCTGCCTGCCTTTCCCCAGTGCTCTGCAAGCTCTCCAGGACAACATAAAATCTGGGGCTCTGTGCTTTCTTTCGTTCTGAACAAGTGTTACTGTTTTCTGCACAAAAGCGATTCTGCGAAGCAATGTGAACACTTGTGCTTCCCAGGCACAGAGAAGGTGCTAGCAGGGAATTCTCTGCCTGCCTTTCCCCAGTGCTCTGCAAGCTCTCCAGGACAACATAAAATCTGGGGCTCTGTGCTTTCTTTCGTTCTGAACAAGTGTTACTGTTTTCTGCACAAAAGCGATTCTGCGAAGCAATGTGAACACTTGTGCTTCCCAGGCACAGAGAAGGTGCTAGCAGGGAATTCTCTGCCTGCCTTTCCCCAGTGCTCTGCAAGCTCTCCAGGACAACATAAAATCTGGGGCTCTGTGCTTTCTTTCGTTCTGAACAAGTGTTACTGTTTTCTGCACAAAAGCGATTCTGCGAAGCAATGTGAACACTTCTGCTTCCCAGGCACAGAGAAGGTGCTAGCAGGGAATTCTCTGCCTGCCTTTCCCCAGTGCTCTGCAAGCTCCCCAGAACAACATAAAATCTGGGGCTCTGTGCTTTCTTTCGTTCTGAACAAGTGTTACTGTTTTCTGCACAAAAGCGATTCTGCGAAGCAATGTGAACACTTCTGCTTCCCAGGCACAGAGAAGGTGCTAGCAGGGAATTCTCTGCCTGCCTTTCCCCAGTGCTCTGCAAGCTCTCCAGGACAACATAAAATCTGGGGCTCTGTGCTTTCTTTCGTTCTGAACAAGTGTTACTGTTTTCTGCACAAAAGAGATTCTGCGAAGCAATGTGAACACTTCTGCTTCCCAGGCACAGAGAAGGTGCTAGCAGGGAATTCTCTGCCTGCCTTTCCCCAGTGCTCTGCAAGCTCTCCAGGACAACATAAAATCTGGGGTTCTGTGCTTTCTTTCATTCTGAACAAGTGTTACTGTTTTCTGCACAAAAGCGATTCTGCGAAGCAATGTGAACACTTCTGCTTCCCAGGCACAGAGAAGGTGCTAGCAGGGAATTCTCTGCCTGCCTTTCCCCAGTGCTCTGCAAGCTCTCCAGGACAACATAAAATCTGGGGCTCTGTGCTTTCTTTCGTTCTGAACAAGTGTTACTGTTTTCTGCACAAAAGCGATTCTGCGAAGCAATGTGAACACTTCTGCTTCCCAGGCACAGAGAAGGTGCTAGCAGGGAATTCTCTGCCTGCCTTTCCCCAGTGCTCTGCAAGCTCTCCAGGACAACATAAAATCTGGGGCTCTGTGCTTTCTTTCGTTCTGAACAAGTGTTACTGTTTTCTGCACAAAAGAGATTCTGCGAAGCAATGTGAACACTTGTGCTTCCCAGGCACAGAGAAGGTGCTAGCAGGGAATTCTCTGCCTGCCTTTCCCCAGTGCTCTGCAAGCTCTCCAGGACAACATAAAATCTGGGGCTCTGTGCTTTCTTTCGTTCTGAACAAGTGTTACTGTTTTCTGCACAAAAGCGATTCTGCGAAGCAATGTGAACACTTGTGCTTCCCAGGCACAGAGAAGGTGCTAGCAGGGAATTCTCTGCCTGCCTTTCCCCAGTGCTCTGCAAGCTCCCCAGAACAACATAAAATCTGGGGCTCTGTGCTTTCTTTCGTTCTGAACAAGTGTTACTGTTTTCTGCACAAAAGCGATTCTGCGAAGCAATGTGAACAGGCACAGAGAAGGTGCTAGCAGGGAATTCTCTGCCTGCCTTTCCCCAGTGCTCTGCAAGCTCTCCAGGACAACATAAAATCTGGGGTTCTGTGCTTTCTTTCATTCTGAACAAGTGTTACTGTTTTCTGCACAAAAGCGATTCTGCGAAGCAATGTGAACACTTCTGCTTCCCAGGCACAGAGAAGGTGCTAGCAGGGAATTCTCTGCCTGCCTTTCCCCAGTGCTCTGCAAGCTCTCCAGGACAACAGCAAATCTGGGGCTCTGTGCTTTCTTTCGTTCTGAACAAGTGTTACTGTTTTCTGCACAAAAGCGATTCTGCGAAGCAATGTGAACACTTCTGCTTCCCAGGCACAGAGAAGGTGCTAGCAGGGAATTCTCTGCCTGCCTTTCCCCAGTGCTCTGCAAGCTCTCCAGGACAACAGCAAATCTGGGGCTCTGTGCTTTCTTTCGTTCTGAACAAGTGTTACTGTTTTCTGCACAAAAGCGATTCTGCGAAGCAATGTGAACACTTCTGCTTCCCAGGCACAGAGAAGGTGCTAGCAGGGAATTTTCTGCCTGCCTTTCCCCAGTGCTCTGCAAGCTCTCCAGGACAACAGCAAATCTGGGGCTCTGTGCTTTCTTTCGTTCTGAACAAATGTTACTGTTTTCTGCACAAAAGCGATTCTGCGAAGCAATGTGAACACTTGTGCTTCCCAGGCACAGAGAAGGTGCTAGCAGGGAATTCTCTGCCTGCCTTTCCCCAGTGCTCTGCAAGCTCTCCAGGACAACATAAAATCTGGGGCTCTGTGCTTTCTTTCGTTCTGAACAAGTGTTACTGTTTTCTGCACAAAAGCGATTCTGCGAAGCAATGTGAACACTTGTGCTTCCCAGGCACAGAGAAGGTGCTAGCAGGGAATTCTCTGCCTGCCTTTCCCCAGTGCTCTGCAAGCTCTCCAGGACAACATAAAATCTGGGGCTCTGTGCTTTCTTTTGTTCTGAACAAGTGTTACTGTTTTCTGCACAAAAGCGATTCTGCGAAGCAATGTGAACAGGCACAGAGAAGGTGCTAGCAGGGAATTCTCTGCCTGCCTTTCCCCAGTGCTCTGCAAGCTCTCCAGGACAACATAAAATCTGGGGCTCTGTGCTTTCTTTCGTTCTGAACAAGTGTTACTGTTTTCTGCACAAAAGCGATTCTGCGAAGCAATGTGAACACTTGTGCTTCCCAGGCACAGAGAAGGTGCTAGCAGGGAATTCTCTGCCTGCCTTTCCCCAGTGCTCTGCAAGCTCTCCAGGACAACATAAAATCTGGGGCTCTGTGCTTTCTTTCGTTCTGAACAAGTGTTACTGTTTTCTGCACAAAAGCGATTCTGCGAAGCAATGTGAACAGGCACAGAGAAGGTGCTAGCAGGGAATTCTCTGCCTGCCTTTCCCCAGTGCTCTGCAAGCTCTCCAGGACAACATAAAATCTGGGGTTCTGTGCTTTCTTTCGTTCTGAACAAGTGTTACTGTTTTCTGCACAAAAGCGATTCTGCGAAGCAATGTGAACACTTGTGCTTCCCAGGCACAGAGGAGGTGCTAGCAGGGAATTCTCTGCCTGCCTTTCCCCAGTGCTCTGCAAGCTCTCCAGGACAACATAAAATCTGGGGTTCTGTGCTTTCTTTCATTCTGAACAAGTGTTACTGTTTTCTGCACAAAAGCGATTCTGCGAAGCAATGTGAACACTTCTGCTTCCCAGGCACAGAGAAGGTGCTAGCAGGGAATTCTCTGCCTGCCTTTCCCCAGTGCTCTGCAAGCTCTCCAGGACAACAGCAAATCTGGGGCTCTGTGCTTTCTTTCGTTCTGAACAAGTGTTACTGTTTTCTGCACAAAAGCGATTCTGCGAAGCAATGTGAACACTTCTGCTTCCCAGGCACAGAGAAGGTGCTAGCAGGGAATTCTCTGCCTGCCTTTCCCCAGTGCTCTGCAAGCTCTCCAGGACAACAGCAAATCTGGGGCTCTGTGCTTTCTTTCGTTCTGAACAAGTGTTACTGTTTTCTGCACAAAAGCGATTCTGCGAAGCAATGTGAACACTTCTGCTTCCCAGGCACAGAGAAGGTGCTAGCAGGGAATTCTCTGCCTGCCTTTCCCCAGTGCTCTGCAAGCTCTCCAGGACAACAGCAAATCTGGGGCTCTGTGCTTTCTTTCGTTCTGAACAAATGTTACTGTTTTCTGCACAAAAGCGATTCTGCGAAGCAATGTGAACACTTGTGCTTCCCAGGCACAGAGAAGGTGCTAGCAGGGAATTCTCTGCCTGCCTTTCCCCAGTGCTCTGCAAGCTCTCCAGGACAACATAAAATCTGGGGCTCTGTGCTTTCTTTCGTTCTGAACAAGTGTTACTGTTTTCTGCACAAAAGCGATTCTGCGAAGCAATGTGAACACTTGTGCTTCCCAGGCACAGAGAAGGTGCTAGCAGGGAATTCTCTGCCTGCCTTTCCCCAGTGCTCTGCAAGCTCTCCAGGACAACATAAAATCTGGGGCTCTGTGCTTTCTTTCGTTCTGAACAAGTGTTACTGTTTTCTGCACAAAAGCGATTCTGCGAAGCAATGTGAACACTTCTGCTTCCCAGGCACAGAGAAGGTGCTAGCAGGGAATTCTCTGCCTGCCTTTCCCCAGTGCTCTGCAAGCTCTCCAGGACAACAGCAAATCTGGGGCTCTGTGCTTTCTTTCGTTCTGAACAAGTGTTACTGTTTTCTGCACAAAAGCGATTCTGCGAAGCAATGTGAACACTTCTGCTTCCCAGGCACAGAGAAGGTGCTAGCAGGGAATTCTCTGCCTGCCTTTCCCCAGTGCTCTGCAAGCTCTCCAGGACAACATAAAATCTGGGGCTCTGTGCTTTCTTTCGTTCTGAACAAGTGTTACTGTTTTCTGCACAAAAGCGATTCTGCGAAGCAATGTGAACACTTGTGCTTCCCAGGCACAGAGAAGGTGCTAGCAGGGAATTCTCTGCCTGACTTTCCCCAGTGCTCTGCAAGCTCTCCAGGACAACATAAAATCTGGGGCTCTGTGCTTTCTTTCGTTCTGAACAACTGTTACTGTTTTCTGCACAAAAGCGATTCTGCGAAGCAATGTGAACAGGCACAGAGAAGGTGCTAGCAGGGAATTCTCTGCCTGCCTTTCCCCAGTGCTCTGCAAGCTCTCCAGGACAACATAAAATCTGGGGTTCTGTGCTTTCTTTCGTTCTGAACAAGTGTTACTGTTTTCTGCACAAAAGCGATTCTGCGAAGCAATGTGAACACTTGTGCTTCCCAGGCACAGAGAAGGTGCTAGCAGGGAATTCTCTGCCTGCCTTTCCCCAGTGCTCTGCAAGCTCTCCAGGACAACATAAAATCTGGGGCTCTGTGCTTTCTTTCGTTCTGAACAAGTGTTACTGTTTTCTGCACAAAAGCGATTCTGCGAAGCAATGTGAACACTTCTGCTTCCCAGGCACAGAGAAGGTGCTAGCAGGGAATTCTCTGCCTGCCTTTCCCCAGTGCTCTGCAAGCTCTCCAGGACAACATAAAATCTGGGGCTCTGTGCTTTCTTTCGTTCTGAACAAGTGTTACTGTTTTCTGCACAAAAGCGATTCTGCGAAGCAATGTGAACACTTGTGCTTCCCAGGCACAGAGAAGGTGCTAGCAGGGAATTCTCTGCCTGCCTTTCCCCAGTGCTCTGCAAGCTCTCCAGGACAACATAAAATCTGGGGCTCTGTGCTTTCTTTCGTTCTGAACAACTGTTACTGTTTTCTGCACAAAAGCGATTCTGCGAAGCAATGTGAACACTTGTGCTTCCCAGGCACAGAGAAGGTGCTAGCAGGGAATTCTCTGCCTGCCTTTCCCCAGTGCTCTGCAAGCTCTCCAGGACAACAGCAAATCTGGGGCTCTGTGCTTTCTTTCGTTCTGAACAAGTGTTACTGTTTTCTGCACAAAAGCGATTCTGCGAAGCAATGTGAACACTTCTGCTTCCCAGGCACAGAGAAGGTGCTAGCAGGGAATTCTCTGCCTGCCTTTCCCCAGTGCTCTGCAAGCTCTCCAGGACAACAGCAAATCTGGGGCTCTGTGCTTTCTTTCGTTCTGAACAAATGTTACTGTTTTCTGCACAAAAGCGATTCTGCGAAGCAATGTGAACACTTGTGCTTCCCAGGCACAGAGAAGGTGCTAGCAGGGAATTCTCTGCCTGCCTTTCCCCAGTGCTCTGCAAGCTCTCCAGGACAACATAAAATCTGGGGCTCTGTGCTTTCTTTCGTTCTGAACAAGTGTTACTGTTTTCTGCACAAAAGCGATTCTGCGAAGCAATGTGAACACTTGTGCTTCCCAGGCACAGAGAAGGTGCTAGCAGGGAATTCTCTGCCTGCCTTTCCCCAGTGCTCTGCAAGCTCTCCAGGACAACATAAAATCTGGGGCTCTGTGCTTTCTTTCGTTCTGAACAAGTGTTACTGTTTTCTGCACAAAAGCGATTCTGCGAAGCAATGTGAACACTTCTGCTTCCCAGGCACAGAGAAGGTGCTAGCAGGGAATTCTCTGCCTGCCTTTCCCCAGTGCTCTGCAAGCTCTCCAGGACAACAGCAAATCTGGGGCTCTGTGCTTTCTTTCGTTCTGAACAAGTGTTACTGTTTTCTGCACAAAAGCGATTCTGCGAAGCAATGTGAACACTTCTGCTTCCCAGGCACAGAGAAGGTGCTAGCAGGGAATTCTCTGCCTGCCTTTCCCCAGTGCTCTGCAAGCTCTCCAGGACAACAGCAAATCTGGGGCTCTGTGCTTTCTTTCGTTCTGAACAAGTGTTACTGTTTTCTGCACAAAAGCGATTCTGCGAAGCAATGTGAACACTTGTGCTTCCCAGGCACAGAGAAGGTGCTAGCAGGGAATTTTCTGCCTGCCTTTCCCCAGTGCTCTGCAAGCTCTCCAGGACAACATAAAATCTGGGGCTCTGTGCTTTCTTTCGTTCTGAACAAGTGTTACTGTTTTCTGCACAAAAGCGATTCTGCGAAGCAATGTGAACAGGCACAGAGAAGGTGCTAGCAGGGAATTCTCTGCCTGCCTTTCCCCAGTGCTCTGCAAGCTCTCCAGGACAACATAAAATCTGGGGTTCTGTGCTTTCTTTCGTTCTGAACAAGTGTTACTGTTTTCTGCACAAAAGCGATTCTGCGAAGCAATGTGAACACTTGTGCTTCCCAGGCACAGAGAAGGTGCTAGCAGGGAATTCTCTGCCTGCCTTTCCCCAGTGCTCTGCAAGCTCTCCAGGACAACATAAAATCTGGGGCTCTGTGCTTTCTTTCGTTCTGAACAAGTGTTACTGTTTTCTGCACAAAAGCGATTCTGCGAAGCAATGTGAACACTTGTGCTTCCCAGGCACAGAGAAGGTGCTAGCAGGGAATTCTCTGCCTGCCTTTCCCCAGTGCTCTGCAAGCTCTCCAGGACAACATAAAATCTGGGGCTCTGTGCTTTCTTTCGTTCTGAACAAGTGTTACTGTTTTCTGCACAAAAGCGATTCTGCGAAGCAATGTGAACACTTGTGCTTCCCAGGCACAGAGAAGGTGCTAGCAGGGAATTCTCTGCCTGCCTTTCCCCAGTGCTCTGCAAGCTCTCCAGGACAACATAAAATCTGGGGCTCTGTGCTTTCTTTCGTTCTGAACAAGTGTTACTGTTTTCTGCACAAAAGCGATTCTGCGAAGCAATGTGAACACTTGTGCTTCCCAGGCACAGAGAAGGTGCTAGCAGGGAATTCTCTGCCTGCCTTTCCCCAGTGCTCTGCAAGCTCTCCAGGACAACAGCAAATCTGGGGCTCTGTGCTTTCTTTCGTTCTGAACAAGTGTTACTGTTTTCTGCACAAAAGCGATTCTGCGAAGCAATGTGAACACTTGTGCTTCCCAGGCACAGAGAAGGTGCTAGCAGGGAATTCTCTGCCTGCCTTTCCCCAGTGCTCTGCAATCTCTCCAGGACAACATAAAATCTGGGGTTCTGTGCTTTCTTTCATTCTGAACAAGTGTTACTGTTTTCTGCAGAAAAGCGATTCTGCGAAGCAATATGAACACTTGTGCTTCCCAGGCACAGAGAAGGTGCTAGCAGGGAATTCTCTGCCTGCCTTTCCCCAGTGCTCTGCAAGCTCTCCAGGACAACATAAAATCTGGGGCTCTGTGCTTTCTTTCGTTCTGAACAAGTGTTACTGTTTTCTGCACAAAAGCGATTCTGCGAAGCAAAGTGAACACTACTGCTTCCCAGGCACAGAGAAGGTGCTAGCAGGGAATTCTCTGCCTGCCTTTCCCCAGTGCTCTGCAAGCTCTCCAGGACAACATAAAATCTGGGGCTCTGTGCTTTCTTTCGTTCTGAACAAGTGTTACTGTTTTCTGCACAAAAGCGATTCTGCGAAGCAATGTGAACACTTGTGCTTCCCAGGCACAGAGAAGGTGCTAGCAGGGAATTCTCTGCCTGCCTTTCCCCAGTGCTCTGCAAGCTCTCCAGGACAACATAAAATCTGGGGCTCTGTGCTTTCTTTCGTTCTGAACAAGTGTTACTGTTTTCTGCACAAAAGCGATTCTGCAAAGCAATGTGAACAGGCACAGAGAAGGTGCTAGCAGGGAATTCTCTGCCTGCCTTTCCTCAGTGCTCTGCAAGCTCTCCAGGACAACATAAAATCTGGGGTTCTGTGCTTTCTTTCATTCTGAACAAGTGTTACTGTTTTCTGCACAAAAGCGATTCTGCGAAGCAATGTGAACACTTCTGCTTCCCAGGCACAGAGAAGGTGCTAGCAGGGAATTCTCTGCCTGCCTTTCCCCAGTGCTCTGCAAGCTCTCCAGGACAACAGCAAATCTGGGGCTCTGTGCTTTCTTTCGTTCTGAACAAGTGTTACTGTTTTCTGCACAAAAGCGATTCTGCGAAGCAATGTGAACACTTCTGCTTCCCAGGCACAGAGAAGGTGCTAGCAGGGAATTCTCTGCCTGCCTTTCCCCAGTGCTCTGCAAGCTCTCCAGGACAACATAAAATCTGGGGCTCTGTGCTTTCTTTCATTCTGAACAAGTGTTACTGTTTTCTGCACAAAAGCGATTCTGCGAAGCAATGTGAACACTTCTGCTTCCCAGGCACAGAGAAGGTGCTAGCAGGGAATTCTCTGCCTGCCTTTCCCCAGTGCTCTGCAAGCTCTCCAGGACAACATAAAATCTGGGGCTCTGTGCTTTCTTTCGTTCTGAACAAGTGTTACTGTTTTCTGCACAAAAGCGATTCTGCGAAGCAATGTGAACACTTCTGCTTCCCAGGCACAGAGAAGGTGCTAGCAGGGAATTCTCTGCCTGCCTTTCCCCAGTGCTCTGCAAGCTCTCCAGGACAACAGCAAATCTGGGGCTCTGTGCTTTCTTTCGTTCTGAACAAATGTTACTGTTTTCTGCACAAAAGCGATTCTGCAAAGCAATGTGAACACTTGTGCTTCCCAGGCACAGAGAAGGTGCTAGCAGGGAATTCTCTGCCTGCCTTTCCCCAGTGCTCTGCAAGCTCTCCAGGACAACATAAAATCTGGGGCTCTGTGCTTTCTTTCGTTCTGAACAAGTGTTACTGTTTTCTGCACAAAAGCGATTCTGTGAAGCAATGTGAACACTTGTGCTTCCCAGGCACAGAGAAGGTGCTAGCAGGGAATTCTCTGCCTGCCTTTCCCCAGTGCTCTGCAAGCTCTCCAGGACAACATAAAATCTGGGGTTCTGTGCTTTCTTTCATTCTGAACAAGTGTTACTGTTTTCTGCACAAAAGCGATTCTGCGAAGCAATGTGAACACTTCTGCTTCCCAGGCACAGAGAAGGTGCTAGCAGGGAATTCTCTGCCTGCCTTTCCCCAGTGCTCTGCAAGCTCTCCAGGACAACAGCAAATCTGGGGCTCTGTGCTTTCTTTCGTTCTGAACAAGTGTTACTGTTTTCTGCACAAAAGCGATTCTGCGAAGCAATGTGAACAGGCACAGAGAAGGTGCTAGCAGGGAATTCTCTGCCTGCCTTTCCCCAGTGCTCTGCAAGCTCTCCAGGACAACATAAAATCTGGGGCTCTGTGCTTTCTTTCATTCTGAACAAGTGTTACTGTTTTCTGCACAAAAGCGATTCTGCGAAGCAATGTGAACACTTGTGCTTCCCAGGCACAGAGAAGGTGCTAGCAGGGAATTCTCTGCCTGCCTTTCCCCAGTGCTCTGCAAGCTCTCCAGGACAACAGCAAATCTGGGGCTCTGTGCTTTCTTTCGTTCTGAACAAGTGTTACTGTTTTCTGCACAAAAGCGATTCTGCAAAGCAATGTGAACACTTGTGCTTCCCAGGCACAGAGAAGGTGCTAGCAGGGAATTCTCTGCCTGCCTTTCCCCAGTGCTCTGCAAGCTCTCCAGGACAACATAAAATCTGGGGCTCTGTGCTTTCTTTCGTTCTGAACAAGTGTTACTGTTTTCTGCACAAAAGCGATTCTGCAAAGCAATGTGAACACTTCTGCTTCCCAGGCACAGAGAAGGTGCTAGCAGGGAATTCTCTGCCTGCCTTTCCCCAGTGCTCTGCAAGCTCTCCAGGACAACAGCAAATCTGGGGCTCTGTGCTTTCTTTCGTTCTGAACAAATGTTACTGTTTTCTGCACAAAAGCGATTCTGCAAAGCAATGTGAACACTTCTGCTTCCCAGGCACAGAGAAGGTGCTAGCAGGGAATTCTCTGCCTGCCTTTCCCCAGTGCTCTGCAAGCTCTCCAGGACAACATAAAATCTGGGGCTCTGTGCTTTCTTTCGTTCTGAACAAGTGTTACTGTTTTCTGCACAAAAGCGATTCTGCGAAGCAATATGAACACTTCTGCTTCCCAGGCACAGAGAAGGTGCTAGCAGGGAATTCTCTGCCTGCCTTTCCCCAGTGCTCTGCAAGCTCTCCAGGACAACATAAAATCTGGGGCTCTGTGCTTTCTTTCGTTCTGAACAAGTGTTACTGTTTTCTGCACAAAAGCGATTCTGCGAAGCAATGTGAACACTTGTGCTTCCCAGGCACAGAGAAGGTGCTAGCAGGGAATTCTCTGCCTGCCTTTCCCCAGTGCTCTGCAAGCTCTCCAGGACAACATAAAATCTGGGGCTCTGTGCTTTCTTTCGTTCTGAACAAGTGTTACTGTTTTCTGCACAAAAGCGATTCTGCGAAGCAATGTGAACACTTCTGCTTCCCAGGCACAGAGAAGGTGCTAGCAGGGAATTCTCTGCCTGCCTTTCCCCAGTGCTCTGCAAGCTCTCCAGGACAACATAAAATCTGGGGCTCTGTGCTTTCTTTCGTTCTGAACAAGTGTTACTGTTTTCTGCACAAAAGCGATTCTGCAAAGCAATGTGAACACTTCTGCTTCCCAGGCACAGAGAAGGTGCTAGCAGGGAATTCTCTGCCTGCCTTTCCCCAGTGCTCTGCAAGCTCTCCAGGACAACATAAAATCTGGGGCTCTGTGCTTTCTTTCGTTCTGAACAAGTGTTACTGTTTTCTGCACAAAAGCGATTCTGCGAAGCAATATGAACACTTCTGCTTCCCAGGCACAGAGAAGGTGCTAGCAGGGAATTCTCTGCCTGCCTTTCCCCAGTGCTCTGCAAGCTCTCCAGGACAACATAAAATCTGGGGCTCTGTGCTTTCTTTCGTTCTGAACAAGTGTTACTGTTTTCTGCACAAAAGCGATTCTGCGAAGCAATGTGAACACTTGTGCTTCCCAGGCACAGAGAAGGTGCTAGCAGGGAATTCTCTGCCTGCCTTTCCCCAGTGCTCTGCAAGCTCTCCAGGACAACATAAAATCTGGGGCTCTGTGCTTTCTTTCGTTCTGAACAAGTGTTACTGTTTTCTGCACAAAAGCGATTCTGCGAAGCAATGTGAACACTTGTGCTTCCCAGGCACAGAGAAGGTGCTAGCAGGGAATTCTCTGCCTGCCTTTCCCCAGTGCTCTGCAAGCTCTCCAGGACAACATAAAATCTGGGGCTCTGTGCTTTCTTTCGTTCTGAACAACTGTTACTGTTTTCTGCACAAAAGCGATTCTGCGAAGCAATGTGAACACTTCTGCTTCCCAGGCACAGAGAAGGTGCTAGCAGGGAATTCTCTGCCTGCCTTTCCCCAGTGCTCTGCAAGCTCTCCAGGACAACATAAAATCTGGGGCTCTGTGCTTTCTTTCGTTCTGAACAAGTGTTACTGTTTTCTGCACAAAAGCGATTCTGCGAAGCAATGTGAACACTTGTGCTTCCCAGGCACAGAGAAGGTGCTAGCAGGGAATTCTCTGCCTGCCTTTCCCCAGTGCTCTGCAAGCTCTCCAGGACAACATAAAATCTGGGGCTCTGTGCTTTCTTTCGTTCTGAACAAGTGTTACTGTTTTCTGCACAAAAGCGATTCTGCGAAGCAATGTGAACACTTCTGCTTCCCAGGCACAGAGAAGGTGCTAGCAGGGAATTCTCTGCCTGCCTTTCCCCAGTGCTCTGCAAGCTCTCCAGGACAACATAAAATCTGGGGCTCTGTGCTTTCTTTCGTTCTGAACAAGTGTTACTGTTTTCTGCACAAAAGCGATTCTGCAAAGCAATGTGAACACTTCTGCTTCCCAGGCACAGAGAAGGTGCTAGCAGGGAATTCTCTGCCTGCCTTTCCCCAGTGCTCTGCAAGCTCTCCAGGACAACATAAAATCTGGGGCTCTGTGCTTTCTTTCGTTCTGAACAAGTGTTACTGTTTTCTGCACAAAAGCGATTCTGCGAAGCAATATGAACACTTCTGCTTCCCAGGCACAGAGAAGGTGCTAGCAGGGAATTCTCTGCCTGCCTTTCCCCAGTGCTCTGCAAGCTCTCCAGGACAACATAAAATCTGGGGCTCTGTGCTTTCTTTCGTTCTGAACAAGTGTTACTGTTTTCTGCACAAAAGCGATTCTGCGAAGCAATGTGAACACTTGTGCTTCCCAGGCACAGAGAAGGTGCTAGCAGGGAATTCTCTGCCTGCCTTTCCCCAGTGCTCTGCAAGCTCTCCAGGACAACATAAAATCTGGGGCTCTGTGCTTTCTTTCGTTCTGAACAAGTGTTACTGTTTTCTGCACAAAAGCGATTCTGCGAAGCAATGTGAACACTTGTGCTTCCCAGGCACAGAGAAGGTGCTAGCAGGGAATTCTCTGCCTGCCTTTCCCCAGTGCTCTGCAAGCTCTCCAGGACAACATAAAATCTGGGGCTCTGTGCTTTCTTTCGTTCTGAACAACTGTTACTGTTTTCTGCACAAAAGCGATTCTGCGAAGCAATGTGAACACTTCTGCTTCCCAGGCACAGAGAAGGTGCTAGCAGGGAATTCTCTGCCTGCCTTTCCCCAGTGCTCTGCAAGCTCTCCAGGACAACAGCAAATCTGGGGCTCTGTGCTTTCTTTCGTTCTGAACAAGTGTTACTGTTTTCTGCACAAAAGCGATTCTGCGAAGCAATGTGAACACTTCTGCTTCCCAGGCACAGAGAAGGTGCTAGCAGGGAATTCTCTGCCTGCCTTTCCCCAGTGCTCTGCAAGCTCTCCAGGACAACATAAAATCTGGGGCTCTGTGCTTTCTTTCGTTCTGAACAAGTGTTACTGTTTTCTGCACAAAAGCGATTCTGCGAAGCAATGTGAACACTTCTGCTTCCCAGGCACAGAGAAGGTGCTAGCAGGGAATTCTCTGCCTGCCTTTCCCCAGTGCTCTGCAAGCTCTCCAGGACAACATAAAATCTGGGGCTCTGTGCTTTCTTTCGTTCTGAACAAGTGTTACTGTTTTCTGCACAAAAGCGATTCTGCAAAGCAATGTGAACACTTCTGCTTCCCAGGCACAGAGAAGGTGCTAGCAGGGAATTCTCTGCCTGCCTTTCCCCAGTGCTCTGCAAGCTCTCCAGGACAACATAAAATCTGGGGCTCTGTGCTTTCTTTCGTTCTGAACAAGTGTTACTGTTTTCTGCACAAAAGCGATTCTGCGAAGCAATATGAACACTTCTGCTTCCCAGGCACAGAGAAGGTGCTAGCAGGGAATTCTCTGCCTGCCTTTCCCCAGTGCTCTGCAAGCTCTCCAGGACAACATAAAATCTGGGGCTCTGTGCTTTCTTTCGTTCTGAACAAGTGTTACTGTTTTCTGCACAAAAGCGATTCTGCGAAGCAATGTGAACACTTGTGCTTCCCAGGCACAGAGAAGGTGCTAGCAGGGAATTCTCTGCCTGCCTTTCCCCAGTGCTCTGCAAGCTCTCCAGGACAACATAAAATCTGGGGCTCTGTGCTTTCTTTCGTTCTGAACAACTGTTACTGTTTTCTGCACAAAAGCGATTCTGCGAAGCAATGTGAACACTTCTGCTTCCCAGGCACAGAGAAGGTGCTAGCAGGGAATTCTCTGCCTGCCTTTCCCCAGTGCTCTGCAAGCTCTCCAGGACAACAGCAAATCTGGGGCTCTGTGCTTTCTTTCGTTCTGAACAAGTGTTACTGTTTTCTGCACAAAAGCGATTCTGCGAAGCAATGTGAACACTTGTGCTTCCCAGGCACAGAGAAGGTGCTAGCAGGGAATTCTCTGCCTGCCTTTCCCCAGTGCTCTGCAATCTCTCCAGGACAACATAAAATCTGGGGTTCTGTGCTTTCTTTCATTCTGAACAAGTGTTACTGTTTTCTGCAGAAAAGCGATTCTGCGAAGCAATATGAACACTTGTGCTTCCCAGGCACAGAGAAGGTGCTAGCAGGGAATTCTCTGCCTGCCTTTCCCCAGTGCTCTGCAAGCTCTCCAGGACAACATAAAATCTGGGGCTCTGTGCTTTCTTTCGTTCTGAACAAGTGTTACTGTTTTCTGCACAAAAGCGATTCTGCGAAGCAAAGTGAACACTACTGCTTCCCAGGCACAGAGAAGGTGCTAGCAGGGAATTCTCTGCCTGCCTTTCCCCAGTGCTCTGCAAGCTCTCCAGGACAACATAAAATCTGGGGCTCTGTGCTTTCTTTCGTTCTGAACAAGTGTTACTGTTTTCTGCACAAAAGCGATTCTGCGAAGCAATGTGAACACTTGTGCTTCCCAGGCACAGAGAAGGTGCTAGCAGGGAATTCTCTGCCTGCCTTTCCCCAGTGCTCTGCAAGCTCTCCAGGACAACATAAAATCTGGGGCTCTGTGCTTTCTTTCGTTCTGAACAAGTGTTACTGTTTTCTGCACAAAAGCGATTCTGCAAAGCAATGTGAACAGGCACAGAGAAGGTGCTAGCAGGGAATTCTCTGCCTGCCTTTCCTCAGTGCTCTGCAAGCTCTCCAGGACAACATAAAATCTGGGGTTCTGTGCTTTCTTTCATTCTGAACAAGTGTTACTGTTTTCTGCACAAAAGCGATTCTGCGAAGCAATGTGAACACTTGTGCTTCCCAGGCACAGAGAAGGTGCTAGCAGGGAATTCTCTGCCTGCCTTTCCCCAGTGCTCTGCAAGCTCTCCAGGACAACAGCAAATCTGGCTCTCTGTGCTTTCTTTCGTTCTGAACAAGTGTTACTGTTTTCTGCACAAAAGCGATTCTGCGAAGCAATGTGAACACTTCTGCTTCCCAGGCACAGAGAAGGTGCTAGCAGGGAATTCTCTGCCTGCCTTTCCCCAGTGCTCTGCAAGCTCTCCAGGACAACAGCAAATCTGGGGCTCTGTGCTTTCTTTCATTCTGAACAAGTGTTACTGTTTTCTGCACAAAAGCGATTCTGCGAAGCAATGTGAACACTTGTGCTTCCCAGGCACAGAGAAGGTGCTAGCAGGGAATTCTCTGCCTGCCTTTCCCCAGTGCTCTGCAATCTCTCCAGGACAACATAAAATCTGGGGTTCTGTGCTTTCTTTCATTCTGAACAAGTGTTACTGTTTTCTGCAGAAAAGCGATTCTGCGAAGCAATATGAACACTTGTGCTTCCCAGGCACAGAGAAGGTGCTAGCAGGGAATTCTCTGCCTGCCTTTCCCCAGTGCTCTGCAAGCTCTCCAGGACAACATAAAATCTGGGGCTCTGTGCTTTCTTTCGTTCTGAACAAGTGTTACTGTTTTCTGCACAAAAGCGATTCTGCGAAGCAAAGTGAACACTACTGCTTCCCAGGCACAGAGAAGGTGCTAGCAGGGAATTCTCTGCCTGCCTTTCCCCAGTGCTCTGCAAGCTCTCCAGGACAACATAAAATCTGGGGCTCTGTGCTTTCTTTCGTTCTGAACAAGTGTTACTGTTTTCTGCACAAAAGCGATTCTGCGAAGCAATGTGAACACTTCTGCTTCCCAGGCACAGAGAAGGTGCTAGCAGGGAATTCTCTGCCTGCCTTTCCCCAGTGCTCTGCAAGCTCTCCAGGACAACATAAAATCTGGGGCTCTGTGCTTTCTTTCGTTCTGAACAAGTGTTACTGTTTTCTGCACAAAAGCGATTCTGCAAAGCAATGTGAACAGGCACAGAGAAGGTGCTAGCAGGGAATTCTCTGCCTGCCTTTCCTCAGTGCTCTGCAAGCTCTCCAGGACAACATAAAATCTGGGGTTCTGTGCTTTCTTTCATTCTGAACAAGTGTTACTGTTTTCTGCACAAAAGCGATTCTGCGAAGCAATGTGAACACTTGTGCTTCCCAGGCACAGAGAAGGTGCTAGCAGGGAATTCTCTGCCTGCCTTTCCCCAGTGCTCTGCAAGCTCTCCAGGACAACAGCAAATCTGGCTCTCTGTGCTTTCTTTCGTTCTGAACAAGTGTTACTGTTTTCTGCACAAAAGCGATTCTGCGAAGCAATGTGAACACTTCTGCTTCCCAGGCACAGAGAAGGTGCTAGCAGGGAATTCTCTGCCTGCCTTTCCCCAGTGCTCTGCAAGCTCTCCAGGACAACATAAAATCTGGGGCTCTGTGCTTTCTTTCGTTCTGAACAAGTGTTACTGTTTTCTGCACAAAAGCGATTCTGCGAAGCAATGTGAACACTTCTGCTTCCCAGGCACAGAGAAGGTGCTAGCAGGGAATTCTCTGCCTGCCTTTCCCCAGTGCTCTGCAAGCTCTCCAGGACAACAGCAAATCTGGGGCTCTGTGCTTTCTTTCGTTCTGAACAAATGTTACTGTTTTCTGCACAAAAGCGATTCTGCAAAGCAATGTGAACACTTGTGCTTCCCAGGCACAGAGAAGGTGCTAGCAGGGAATTCTCTGCCTGCCTTTCCCCAGTGCTCTGCAAGCTCTCCAGGACAACAGCAAATCTGGGGCTCTGTGCTTTCTTTCGTTCTGAACAAATGTTACTGTTTTCTGCACAAAAGCGATTCTGCAAAGCAATGTGAACACTTGTGCTTCCCAGGCACAGAGAAGGTGCTAGCAGGGAATTCTCTGCCTGCCTTTCCCCAGTGCTCTGCAAGCTCTCCAGGACAACATAAAATCTGGGGCTCTGTGCTTTCTTTCGTTCTGAACAACTGTTACTGTTTTCTGCACAAAAGCGATTCTGCGAAGCAATGTGAACACTTCTGCTTCCCAGGCACAGAGAAGGTGCTAGCAGGGAATTCTCTGCCTGCCTTTCCCCAGTGCTCTGCAAGCTCTCCAGGACAACAGCAAATCTGGGGCTCTGTGCTTTCTTTCGTTCTGAACAAGTGTTACTGTTTTCTGCACAAAAGCGATTCTGCGAAGCAATGTGAACACTTGTGCTTCCCAGGCACAGAGAAGGTGCTAGCAGGGAATTCTCTGCCTGCCTTTCCCCAGTGCTCTGCAATCTCTCCAGGACAACATAAAATCTGGGGTTCTGTGCTTTCTTTCATTCTGAACAAGTGTTACTGTTTTCTGCAGAAAAGCGATTCTGCGAAGCAATATGAACACTTGTGCTTCCCAGGCACAGAGAAGGTGCTAGCAGGGAATTCTCTGCCTGCCTTTCCCCAGTGCTCTGCAAGCTCTCCAGGACAACATAAAATCTGGGGCTCTGTGCTTTCTTTCGTTCTGAACAAGTGTTACTGTTTTCTGCACAAAAGCGATTCTGCGAAGCAAAGTGAACACTACTGCTTCCCAGGCACAGAGAAGGTGCTAGCAGGGAATTCTCTGCCTGCCTTTCCCCAGTGCTCTGCAAGCTCTCCAGGACAACATAAAATCTGGGGCTCTGTGCTTTCTTTCGTTCTGAACAAGTGTTACTGTTTTCTGCACAAAAGCGATTCTGCGAAGCAATGTGAACACTTCTGCTTCCCAGGCACAGAGAAGGTGCTAGCAGGGAATTCTCTGCCTGCCTTTCCCCAGTGCTCTGCAAGCTCTCCAGGACAACATAAAATCTGGGGCTCTGTGCTTTCTTTCGTTCTGAACAAGTGTTACTGTTTTCTGCACAAAAGCGATTCTGCAAAGCAATGTGAACAGGCACAGAGAAGGTGCTAGCAGGGAATTCTCTGCCTGCCTTTCCTCAGTGCTCTGCAAGCTCTCCAGGACAACATAAAATCTGGGGTTCTGTGCTTTCTTTCATTCTGAACAAGTGTTACTGTTTTCTGCACAAAAGCGATTCTGCGAAGCAATGTGAACACTTGTGCTTCCCAGGCACAGAGAAGGTGCTAGCAGGGAATTCTCTGCCTGCCTTTCCCCAGTGCTCTGCAAGCTCTCCAGGACAACAGCAAATCTGGCTCTCTGTGCTTTCTTTCATTCTGAACAAGTGTTACTGTTTTCTGCACAAAAGCGATTCTGCGAAGCAATGTGAACACTTGTGCTTCCCAGGCACAGAGAAGGTGCTAGCAGGGAATTCTCTGCCTGCCTTTCCCCAGTGCTCTGCAAGCTCTCCAGGACAACATAAAATCTGGGGCTCTGTGCTTTCTTTCGTTCTGAACAAGTGTTACTGTTTTCTGCACAAAAGCGATTCTGCGAAGCAATGTGAACACTTCTGCTTCCCAGGCACAGAGAAGGTGCTAGCAGGGAATTCTCTGCCTGCCTTTCCCCAGTGCTCTGCAAGCTCTCCAGGACAACAGCAAATCTGGGGCTCTGTGCTTTCTTTCGTTCTGAACAAATGTTACTGTTTTCTGCACAAAAGCGATTCTGCAAAGCAATGTGAACACTTGTGCTTCCCAGGCACAGAGAAGGTGCTAGCAGGGAATTCTCTGCCTGCCTTTCCCCAGTGCTCTGCAAGCTCTCCAGGACAACATAAAATCTGGGGCTCTGTGCTTTCTTTCGTTCTGAACAAGTGTTACTGTTTTCTGCACAAAAGCGATTCTGCGAAGCAAAGTGAACACTACTGCTTCCCAGGCACAGAGAAGGTGCTAGCAGGGAATTCTCTGCCTGCCTTTCCCCAGTGCTCTGCAAGCTCTCCAGGACAACATAAAATCTGGGGCTCTGTGCTTTCTTTCGTTCTGAACAAGTGTTACTGTTTTCTGCACAAAAGCGATTCTGCGAAGCAATGTGAACACTTCTGCTTCCCAGGCACAGAGAAGGTGCTAGCAGGGAATTCTCTGCCTGCCTTTCCCCAGTGCTCTGCAAGCTCTCCAGGACAACATAAAATCTGGGGCTCTGTGCTTTCTTTCGTTCTGAACAAGTGTTACTGTTTTCTGCACAAAAGCGATTCTGCAAAGCAATGTGAACAGGCACAGAGAAGGTGCTAGCAGGGAATTCTCTGCCTGCCTTTCCTCAGTGCTCTGCAAGCTCTCCAGGACAACATAAAATCTGGGGTTCTGTGCTTTCTTTCATTCTGAACAAGTGTTACTGTTTTCTGCACAAAAGCGATTCTGCGAAGCAATGTGAACACTTCTGCTTCCCAGGCACAGAGAAGGTGCTAGCAGGGAATTCTCTGCCTGCCTTTCCCCAGTGCTCTGCAAGCTCTCCAGGACAACATAAAATCTGGGGCTCTGTGCTTTCTTTCGTTCTGAACAAGTGTTACTGTTTTCTGCACAAAAGCGATTCTGCGAAGCAATGTGAACACTTCTGCTTCCCAGGCACAGAGAAGGTGCTAGCAGGGAATTCTCTGCCTGCCTTTCCCCAGTGCTCTGCAAGCTCTCCAGGACAACAGCAAATCTGGGGCTCTGTGCTTTCTTTCGTTCTGAACAAATGTTACTGTTTTCTGCACAAAAGCGATTCTGCAAAGCAATGTGAACACTTGTGCTTCCCAGGCACAGAGAAGGTGCTAGCAGGGAATTCTCTGCCTGCCTTTCCCCAGTGCTCTGCAAGCTCTCCAGGACAACATAAAATCTGGGGCTCTGTGCTTTCTTTCGTTCTGAACAAATGTTACTGTTTTCTGCACAAAAGCGATTCTGCAAAGCAATGTGAACACTTGTGCTTCCCAGGCACAGAGAAGGTGCTAGCAGGGAATTCTCTGCCTGCCTTTCCCCAGTGCTCTGCAAGCTCTCCAGGACAACATAAAATCTGGGGCTCTGTGCTTTCTTTCGTTCTGAACAACTGTTACTGTTTTCTGCACAAAAGCGATTCTGCGAAGCAATGTGAACACTTCTGCTTCCCAGGCACAGAGAAGGTGCTAGCAGGGAATTCTCTGCCTGCCTTTCCCCAGTGCTCTGCAAGCTCTCCAGGACAACAGCAAATCTGGGGCTCTGTGCTTTCTTTCGTTCTGAACAAGTGTTACTGTTTTCTGCACAAAAGCGATTCTGCGAAGCAATGTGAACACTTGTGCTTCCCAGGCACAGAGAAGGTGCTAGCAGGGAATTCTCTGCCTGCCTTTCCCCAGTGCTCTGCAATCTCTCCAGGACAACATAAAATCTGGGGTTCTGTGCTTTCTTTCATTCTGAACAAGTGTTACTGTTTTCTGCAGAAAAGCGATTCTGCGAAGCAATATGAACACTTGTGCTTCCCAGGCACAGAGAAGGTGCTAGCAGGGAATTCTCTGCCTGCCTTTCCCCAGTGCTCTGCAAGCTCTCCAGGACAACATAAAATCTGGGGCTCTGTGCTTTCTTTCGTTCTGAACAAGTGTTACTGTTTTCTGCACAAAAGCGATTCTGCGAAGCAAAGTGAACACTACTGCTTCCCAGGCACAGAGAAGGTGCTAGCAGGGAATTCTCTGCCTGCCTTTCCCCAGTGCTCTGCAAGCTCTCCAGGACAACATAAAATCTGGGGCTCTGTGCTTTCTTTCGTTCTGAACAAGTGTTACTGTTTTCTGCACAAAAGCGATTCTGCGAAGCAATGTGAACACTTCTGCTTCCCAGGCACAGAGAAGGTGCTAGCAGGGAATTCTCTGCCTGCCTTTCCCCAGTGCTCTGCAAGCTCTCCAGGACAACATAAAATCTGGGGCTCTGTGCTTTCTTTCGTTCTGAACAAGTGTTACTGTTTTCTGCACAAAAGCGATTCTGCAAAGCAATGTGAACAGGCACAGAGAAGGTGCTAGCAGGGAATTCTCTGCCTGCCTTTCCTCAGTGCTCTGCAAGCTCTCCAGGACAACATAAAATCTGGGGTTCTGTGCTTTCTTTCATTCTGAACAAGTGTTACTGTTTTCTGCACAAAAGCGATTCTGCGAAGCAATGTGAACACTTGTGCTTCCCAGGCACAGAGAAGGTGCTAGCAGGGAATTCTCTGCCTGCCTTTCCCCAGTGCTCTGCAAGCTCTCCAGGACAACAGCAAATCTGGCTCTCTGTGCTTTCTTTCATTCTGAACAAGTGTTACTGTTTTCTGCACAAAAGCGATTCTGCGAAGCAATGTGAACACTTGTGCTTCCCAGGCACAGAGAAGGTGCTAGCAGGGAATTCTCTGCCTGCCTTTCCCCAGTGCTCTGCAAGCTCTCCAGGACAACATAAAATCTGGGGCTCTGTGCTTTCTTTCGTTCTGAACAAGTGTTACTGTTTTCTGCACAAAAGCGATTCTGCGAAGCAATGTGAACACTTCTGCTTCCCAGGCACAGAGAAGGTGCTAGCAGGGAATTCTCTGCCTGCCTTTCCCCAGTGCTCTGCAAGCTCTCCAGGACAACAGCAAATCTGGGGCTCTGTGCTTTCTTTCGTTCTGAACAAATGTTACTGTTTTCTGCACAAAAGCGATTCTGCAAAGCAATGTGAACACTTGTGCTTCCCAGGCACAGAGAAGGTGCTAGCAGGGAATTCTCTGCCTGCCTTTCCCCAGTGCTCTGCAAGCTCTCCAGGACAACATAAAATCTGGGGCTCTGTGCTTTCTTTCGTTCTGAACAAGTGTTACTGTTTTCTGCACAAAAGCGATTCTGCGAAGCAAAGTGAACACTACTGCTTCCCAGGCACAGAGAAGGTGCTAGCAGGGAATTCTCTGCCTGCCTTTCCCCAGTGCTCTGCAAGCTCTCCAGGACAACATAAAATCTGGGGCTCTGTGCTTTCTTTCGTTCTGAACAAGTGTTACTGTTTTCTGCACAAAAGCGATTCTGCGAAGCAATGTGAACACTTCTGCTTCCCAGGCACAGAGAAGGTGCTAGCAGGGAATTCTCTGCCTGCCTTTCCCCAGTGCTCTGCAAGCTCTCCAGGACAACATAAAATCTGGGGCTCTGTGCTTTCTTTCGTTCTGAACAAGTGTTACTGTTTTCTGCACAAAAGCGATTCTGCAAAGCAATGTGAACAGGCACAGAGAAGGTGCTAGCAGGGAATTCTCTGCCTGCCTTTCCTCAGTGCTCTGCAAGCTCTCCAGGACAACATAAAATCTGGGGTTCTGTGCTTTCTTTCATTCTGAACAAGTGTTACTGTTTTCTGCACAAAAGCGATTCTGCGAAGCAATGTGAACACTTCTGCTTCCCAGGCACAGAGAAGGTGCTAGCAGGGAATTCTCTGCCTGCCTTTCCCCAGTGCTCTGCAAGCTCTCCAGGACAACATAAAATCTGGGGCTCTGTGCTTTCTTTCGTTCTGAACAAGTGTTACTGTTTTCTGCACAAAAGCGATTCTGCGAAGCAATGTGAACACTTCTGCTTCCCAGGCACAGAGAAGGTGCTAGCAGGGAATTCTCTGCCTGCCTTTCCCCAGTGCTCTGCAAGCTCTCCAGGACAACAGCAAATCTGGGGCTCTGTGCTTTCTTTCGTTCTGAACAAATGTTACTGTTTTCTGCACAAAAGCGATTCTGCAAAGCAATGTGAACACTTGTGCTTCCCAGGCACAGAGAAGGTGCTAGCAGGGAATTCTCTGCCTGCCTTTCCCCAGTGCTCTGCAAGCTCTCCAGGACAACATAAAATCTGGGGCTCTGTGCTTTCTTTCGTTCTGAACAAATGTTACTGTTTTCTGCACAAAAGCGATTCTGCAAAGCAATGTGAACACTTGTGCTTCCCAGGCACAGAGAAGGTGCTAGCAGGGAATTCTCTGCCTGCCTTTCCCCAGTGCTCTGCAAGCTCTCCAGGACAACATAAAATCTGGGGCTCTGTGCTTTCTTTCGTTCTGAACAACTGTTACTGTTTTCTGCACAAAAGCGATTCTGCGAAGCAATGTGAACACTTCTGCTTCCCAGGCACAGAGAAGGTGCTAGCAGGGAATTCTCTGCCTGCCTTTCCCCAGTGCTCTGCAAGCTCTCCAGGACAACAGCAAATCTGGGGCTCTGTGCTTTCTTTCGTTCTGAACAAGTGTTACTGTTTTCTGCACAAAAGCGATTCTGCGAAGCAATGTGAACACTTGTGCTTCCCAGGCACAGAGAAGGTGCTAGCAGGGAATTCTCTGCCTGCCTTTCCCCAGTGCTCTGCAATCTCTCCAGGACAACATAAAATCTGGGGTTCTGTGCTTTCTTTCATTCTGAACAAGTGTTACTGTTTTCTGCAGAAAAGCGATTCTGCGAAGCAATATGAACACTTGTGCTTCCCAGGCACAGAGAAGGTGCTAGCAGGGAATTCTCTGCCTGCCTTTCCCCAGTGCTCTGCAAGCTCTCCAGGACAACATAAAATCTGGGGCTCTGTGCTTTCTTTCGTTCTGAACAAGTGTTACTGTTTTCTGCACAAAAGCGATTCTGCGAAGCAAAGTGAACACTACTGCTTCCCAGGCACAGAGAAGGTGCTAGCAGGGAATTCTCTGCCTGCCTTTCCCCAGTGCTCTGCAAGCTCTCCAGGACAACATAAAATCTGGGGCTCTGTGCTTTCTTTCGTTCTGAACAAGTGTTACTGTTTTCTGCACAAAAGCGATTCTGCGAAGCAATGTGAACACTTCTGCTTCCCAGGCACAGAGAAGGTGCTAGCAGGGAATTCTCTGCCTGCCTTTCCCCAGTGCTCTGCAAGCTCTCCAGGACAACATAAAATCTGGGGCTCTGTGCTTTCTTTCGTTCTGAACAAGTGTTACTGTTTTCTGCACAAAAGCGATTCTGCAAAGCAATGTGAACAGGCACAGAGAAGGTGCTAGCAGGGAATTCTCTGCCTGCCTTTCCTCAGTGCTCTGCAAGCTCTCCAGGACAACATAAAATCTGGGGTTCTGTGCTTTCTTTCATTCTGAACAAGTGTTACTGTTTTCTGCACAAAAGCGATTCTGCGAAGCAATGTGAACACTTGTGCTTCCCAGGCACAGAGAAGGTGCTAGCAGGGAATTCTCTGCCTGCCTTTCCCCAGTGCTCTGCAAGCTCTCCAGGACAACAGCAAATCTGGCTCTCTGTGCTTTCTTTCATTCTGAACAAGTGTTACTGTTTTCTGCACAAAAGCGATTCTGCGAAGCAATGTGAACACTTGTGCTTCCCAGGCACAGAGAAGGTGCTAGCAGGGAATTCTCTGCCTGCCTTTCCCCAGTGCTCTGCAAGCTCTCCAGGACAACATAAAATCTGGGGCTCTGTGCTTTCTTTCGTTCTGAACAAGTGTTACTGTTTTCTGCACAAAAGCGATTCTGCGAAGCAATGTGAACACTTCTGCTTCCCAGGCACAGAGAAGGTGCTAGCAGGGAATTCTCTGCCTGCCTTTCCCCAGTGCTCTGCAAGCTCTCCAGGACAACAGCAAATCTGGGGCTCTGTGCTTTCTTTCGTTCTGAACAAATGTTACTGTTTTCTGCACAAAAGCGATTCTGCAAAGCAATGTGAACACTTGTGCTTCCCAGGCACAGAGAAGGTGCTAGCAGGGAATTCTCTGCCTGCCTTTCCCCAGTGCTCTGCAAGCTCTCCAGGACAACATAAAATCTGGGGCTCTGTGCTTTCTTTCGTTCTGAACAAGTGTTACTGTTTTCTGCACAAAAGCGATTCTGCGAAGCAATGTGAACACTTGTGCTTCCCAGGCACAGAGAAGGTGCTAGCAGGGAATTCTCTGCCTGCCTTTCCCCAGTGCTCTGCAAGCTCTCCAGGACAACATAAAATCTGGGGTTCTGTGCTTTCTTTCATTCTGAACAAGTGTTACTGTTTTCTGCACAAAAGCGATTCTGCGAAGCAATGTGAACACTTCTGCTTCCCAGGCACAGAGAAGGTGCTAGCAGGGAATTCTCTGCCTGCCTTTCCCCAGTGCTCTGCAAGCTCTCCAGGACAACAGCAAATCTGGGGCTCTGTGCTTTCTTTCGTTCTGAACAAGTGTTACTGTTTTCTGCACAAAAGCGATTCTGCGAAGCAATGTGAACAGGCACAGAGAAGGTGCTAGCAGGGAATTCTCTGCCTGCCTTTCCCCAGTGCTCTGCAAGCTCTCCAGGACAACATAAAATCTGGGGCTCTGTGCTTTCTTTCATTCTGAACAAGTGTTACTGTTTTCTGCACAAAAGCGATTCTGCGAAGCAATGTGAACACTTGTGCTTCCCAGGCACAGAGAAGGTGCTAGCAGGGAATTCTCTGCCTGCCTTTCCCCAGTGCTCTGCAAGCTCTCCAGGACAACAGCAAATCTGGGGCTCTGTGCTTTCTTTCGTTCTGAACAAGTGTTACTGTTTTCTGCACAAAAGCGATTCTGCGAAGCAATGTGAACACTTGTGCTTCCCAGGCACAGAGAAGGTGCTAGCAGGGAATTCTCTGCCTGCCTTTCCCCAGTGCTCTGCAAGCTCTCCAGGACAACATAAAATCTGGGGCTCTGTGCTTTCTTTCGTTCTGAACAAGTGTTACTGTTTTCTGCACAAAAGCGATTCTGCAAAGCAATGTGAACACTTCTGCTTCCCAGGCACAGAGAAGGTGCTAGCAGGGAATTCTCTGCCTGCCTTTCCCCAGTGCTCTGCAAGCTCTCCAGGACAACAGCAAATCTGGGGCTCTGTGCTTTCTTTCGTTCTGAACAAATGTTACTGTTTTCTGCACAAAAGCGATTCTGCAAAGCAATGTGAACACTTGTGCTTCCCAGGCACAGAGAAGGTGCTAGCAGGGAATTCTCTGCCTGCCTTTCCCCAGTGCTCTGCAAGCTCTCCAGGACAACAGCAAATCTGGGGCTCTGTGCTTTCTTTCGTTCTGAACAAATGTTACTGTTTTCTGCACAAAAGCGATTCTGCAAAGCAATGTGAACACTTGTGCTTCCCAGGCACAGAGAAGGTGCTAGCAGGGAATTCTCTGCCTGCCTTTCCCCAGTGCTCTGCAAGCTCTCCAGGACAACATAAAATCTGGGGCTCTGTGCTTTCTTTCGTTCTGAACAACTGTTACTGTTTTCTGCACAAAAGCGATTCTGCGAAGCAATGTGAACACTTCTGCTTCCCAGGCACAGAGAAGGTGCTAGCAGGGAATTCTCTGCCTGCCTTTCCCCAGTGCTCTGCAAGCTCTCCAGGACAACAGCAAATCTGGGGCTCTGTGCTTTCTTTCGTTCTGAACAAGTGTTACTGTTTTCTGCACAAAAGCGATTCTGCGAAGCAATGTGAACACTTGTGCTTCCCAGGCACAGAGAAGGTGCTAGCAGGGAATTCTCTGCCTGCCTTTCCCCAGTGCTCTGCAATCTCTCCAGGACAACATAAAATCTGGGGTTCTGTGCTTTCTTTCATTCTGAACAAGTGTTACTGTTTTCTGCAGAAAAGCGATTCTGCGAAGCAATATGAACACTTGTGCTTCCCAGGCACAGAGAAGGTGCTAGCAGGGAATTCTCTGCCTGCCTTTCCCCAGTGCTCTGCAAGCTCTCCAGGACAACATAAAATCTGGGGCTCTGTGCTTTCTTTCGTTCTGAACAAGTGTTACTGTTTTCTGCACAAAAGCGATTCTGCGAAGCAAAGTGAACACTACTGCTTCCCAGGCACAGAGAAGGTGCTAGCAGGGAATTCTCTGCCTGCCTTTCCCCAGTGCTCTGCAAGCTCTCCAGGACAACATAAAATCTGGGGCTCTGTGCTTTCTTTCGTTCTGAACAAGTGTTACTGTTTTCTGCACAAAAGCGATTCTGCGAAGCAATGTGAACACTTCTGCTTCCCAGGCACAGAGAAGGTGCTAGCAGGGAATTCTCTGCCTGCCTTTCCCCAGTGCTCTGCAAGCTCTCCAGGACAACATAAAATCTGGGGCTCTGTGCTTTCTTTCGTTCTGAACAAGTGTTACTGTTTTCTGCACAAAAGCGATTCTGCAAAGCAATGTGAACAGGCACAGAGAAGGTGCTAGCAGGGAATTCTCTGCCTGCCTTTCCTCAGTGCTCTGCAAGCTCTCCAGGACAACATAAAATCTGGGGTTCTGTGCTTTCTTTCATTCTGAACAAGTGTTACTGTTTTCTGCACAAAAGCGATTCTGCGAAGCAATGTGAACACTTGTGCTTCCCAGGCACAGAGAAGGTGCTAGCAGGGAATTCTCTGCCTGCCTTTCCCCAGTGCTCTGCAAGCTCTCCAGGACAACAGCAAATCTGGCTCTCTGTGCTTTCTTTCATTCTGAACAAGTGTTACTGTTTTCTGCACAAAAGCGATTCTGCGAAGCAATGTGAACACTTGTGCTTCCCAGGCACAGAGAAGGTGCTAGCAGGGAATTCTCTGCCTGCCTTTCCCCAGTGCTCTGCAAGCTCTCCAGGACAACATAAAATCTGGGGCTCTGTGCTTTCTTTCGTTCTGAACAAGTGTTACTGTTTTCTGCACAAAAGCGATTCTGCGAAGCAATGTGAACACTTCTGCTTCCCAGGCACAGAGAAGGTGCTAGCAGGGAATTCTCTGCCTGCCTTTCCCCAGTGCTCTGCAAGCTCTCCAGGACAACAGCAAATCTGGGGCTCTGTGCTTTCTTTCGTTCTGAACAAATGTTACTGTTTTCTGCACAAAAGCGATTCTGCAAAGCAATGTGAACACTTGTGCTTCCCAGGCACAGAGAAGGTGCTAGCAGGGAATTCTCTGCCTGCCTTTCCCCAGTGCTCTGCAAGCTCTCCAGGACAACATAAAATCTGGGGCTCTGTGCTTTCTTTCGTTCTGAACAAGTGTTACTGTTTTCTGCACAAAAGCGATTCTGCGAAGCAAAGTGAACACTACTGCTTCCCAGGCACAGAGAAGGTGCTAGCAGGGAATTCTCTGCCTGCCTTTCCCCAGTGCTCTGCAAGCTCTCCAGGACAACATAAAATCTGGGGCTCTGTGCTTTCTTTCGTTCTGAACAAGTGTTACTGTTTTCTGCACAAAAGCGATTCTGCGAAGCAATGTGAACACTTCTGCTTCCCAGGCACAGAGAAGGTGCTAGCAGGGAATTCTCTGCCTGCCTTTCCCCAGTGCTCTGCAAGCTCTCCAGGACAACATAAAATCTGGGGCTCTGTGCTTTCTTTCGTTCTGAACAAGTGTTACTGTTTTCTGCACAAAAGCGATTCTGCAAAGCAATGTGAACAGGCACAGAGAAGGTGCTAGCAGGGAATTCTCTGCCTGCCTTTCCTCAGTGCTCTGCAAGCTCTCCAGGACAACATAAAATCTGGGGTTCTGTGCTTTCTTTCATTCTGAACAAGTGTTACTGTTTTCTGCACAAAAGCGATTCTGCGAAGCAATGTGAACACTTCTGCTTCCCAGGCACAGAGAAGGTGCTAGCAGGGAATTCTCTGCCTGCCTTTCCCCAGTGCTCTGCAAGCTCTCCAGGACAACATAAAATCTGGGGCTCTGTGCTTTCTTTCGTTCTGAACAAGTGTTACTGTTTTCTGCACAAAAGCGATTCTGCGAAGCAATGTGAACACTTCTGCTTCCCAGGCACAGAGAAGGTGCTAGCAGGGAATTCTCTGCCTGCCTTTCCCCAGTGCTCTGCAAGCTCTCCAGGACAACAGCAAATCTGGGGCTCTGTGCTTTCTTTCGTTCTGAACAAATGTTACTGTTTTCTGCACAAAAGCGATTCTGCAAAGCAATGTGAACACTTGTGCTTCCCAGGCACAGAGAAGGTGCTAGCAGGGAATTCTCTGCCTGCCTTTCCCCAGTGCTCTGCAAGCTCTCCAGGACAACATAAAATCTGGGGCTCTGTGCTTTCTTTCGTTCTGAACAAATGTTACTGTTTTCTGCACAAAAGCGATTCTGCAAAGCAATGTGAACACTTGTGCTTCCCAGGCACAGAGAAGGTGCTAGCAGGGAATTCTCTGCCTGCCTTTCCCCAGTGCTCTGCAAGCTCTCCAGGACAACATAAAATCTGGGGCTCTGTGCTTTCTTTCGTTCTGAACAACTGTTACTGTTTTCTGCACAAAAGCGATTCTGCGAAGCAATGTGAACACTTCTGCTTCCCAGGCACAGAGAAGGTGCTAGCAGGGAATTCTCTGCCTGCCTTTCCCCAGTGCTCTGCAAGCTCTCCAGGACAACAGCAAATCTGGGGCTCTGTGCTTTCTTTCGTTCTGAACAAGTGTTACTGTTTTCTGCACAAAAGCGATTCTGCGAAGCAATGTGAACACTTGTGCTTCCCAGGCACAGAGAAGGTGCTAGC
Source organism: Strix uralensis (assembly GCF_047716275.1). Taxonomy (NCBI): domain Eukaryota; kingdom Metazoa; phylum Chordata; class Aves; order Strigiformes; family Strigidae; genus Strix; species Strix uralensis. The sequence continues at coordinate 160,431 of NW_027436800.1, read as the reverse complement.
AGGGAATTCTCTGCCTGCCTTTCCCCAGTGCTCTGCAATCTCTCCAGGACAACATAAAATCTGGGGTTCTGTGCTTTCTTTCATTCTGAACAAGTGTTACTGTTTTCTGCAGAAAAGCGATTCTGCGAAGCAATATGAACACTTGTGCTTCCCAGGCACAGAGAAGGTGCTAGCAGGGAATTCTCTGCCTGCCTTTCCCCAGTGCTCTGCAAGCTCTCCAGGACAACATAAAATCTGGGGCTCTGTGCTTTCTTTCGTTCTGAACAAGTGTTACTGTTTTCTGCACAAAAGCGATTCTGCGAAGCAAAGTGAACACTACTGCTTCCCAGGCACAGAGAAGGTGCTAGCAGGGAATTCTCTGCCTGCCTTTCCCCAGTGCTCTGCAAGCTCTCCAGGACAACATAAAATCTGGGGCTCTGTGCTTTCTTTCGTTCTGAACAAGTGTTACTGTTTTCTGCACAAAAGCGATTCTGCGAAGCAATGTGAACACTTCTGCTTCCCAGGCACAGAGAAGGTGCTAGCAGGGAATTCTCTGCCTGCCTTTCCCCAGTGCTCTGCAAGCTCTCCAGGACAACATAAAATCTGGGGCTCTGTGCTTTCTTTCGTTCTGAACAAGTGTTACTGTTTTCTGCACAAAAGCGATTCTGCAAAGCAATGTGAACAGGCACAGAGAAGGTGCTAGCAGGGAATTCTCTGCCTGCCTTTCCTCAGTGCTCTGCAAGCTCTCCAGGACAACATAAAATCTGGGGTTCTGTGCTTTCTTTCATTCTGAACAAGTGTTACTGTTTTCTGCACAAAAGCGATTCTGCGAAGCAATGTGAACACTTGTGCTTCCCAGGCACAGAGAAGGTGCTAGCAGGGAATTCTCTGCCTGCCTTTCCCCAGTGCTCTGCAAGCTCTCCAGGACAACAGCAAATCTGGCTCTCTGTGCTTTCTTTCATTCTGAACAAGTGTTACTGTTTTCTGCACAAAAGCGATTCTGCGAAGCAATGTGAACACTTGTGCTTCCCAGGCACAGAGAAGGTGCTAGCAGGGAATTCTCTGCCTGCCTTTCCCCAGTGCTCTGCAAGCTCTCCAGGACAACATAAAATCTGGGGCTCTGTGCTTTCTTTCGTTCTGAACAAGTGTTACTGTTTTCTGCACAAAAGCGATTCTGCGAAGCAATGTGAACACTTCTGCTTCCCAGGCACAGAGAAGGTGCTAGCAGGGAATTCTCTGCCTGCCTTTCCCCAGTGCTCTGCAAGCTCTCCAGGACAACAGCAAATCTGGGGCTCTGTGCTTTCTTTCGTTCTGAACAAATGTTACTGTTTTCTGCACAAAAGCGATTCTGCAAAGCAATGTGAACACTTGTGCTTCCCAGGCACAGAGAAGGTGCTAGCAGGGAATTCTCTGCCTGCCTTTCCCCAGTGCTCTGCAAGCTCTCCAGGACAACATAAAATCTGGGGCTCTGTGCTTTCTTTCGTTCTGAACAAGTGTTACTGTTTTCTGCACAAAAGCGATTCTGCGAAGCAATGTGAACACTTGTGCTTCCCAGGCACAGAGAAGGTGCTAGCAGGGAATTCTCTGCCTGCCTTTCCCCAGTGCTCTGCAAGCTCTCCAGGACAACATAAAATCTGGGGTTCTGTGTTTTCTTTCATTCTGAACAAGTGTTACTGTTTTCTGCACAAAAGCGATTCTGCGAAGCAATGTGAACACTTCTGCTTCCCAGGCACAGAGAAGGTGCTAGCAGGGAATTCTCTGCCTGCCTTTCCCCAGTGCTCTGCAAGCTCTCCAGGACAACAGCAAATCTGGGGCTCTGTGCTTTCTTTCGTTCTGAACAAGTGTTACTGTTTTCTGCACAAAAGCGATTCTGCGAAGCAATGTGAACAGGCACAGAGAAGGTGCTAGCAGGGAATTCTCTGCCTGCCTTTCCCCAGTGCTCTGCAAGCTCTCCAGGACAACATAAAATCTGGGGCTCTGTGCTTTCTTTCATTCTGAACAAGTGTTACTGTTTTCTGCACAAAAGCGATTCTGCGAAGCAATGTGAACACTTGTGCTTCCCAGGCACAGAGAAGGTGCTAGCAGGGAATTCTCTGCCTGCCTTTCCCCAGTGCTCTGCAAGCTCTCCAGGACAACAGCAAATCTGGGGCTCTGTGCTTTCTTTCGTTCTGAACAAGTGTTACTGTTTTCTGCACAAAAGCGATTCTGCGAAGCAATGTGAACACTTGTGCTTCCCAGGCACAGAGAAGGTGCTAGCAGGGAATTCTCTGCCTGCCTTTCCCCAGTGCTCTGCAAGCTCTCCAGGACAACATAAAATCTGGGGCTCTGTGCTTTCTTTCGTTCTGAACAAGTGTTACTGTTTTCTGCACAAAAGCGATTCTGCAAAGCAATGTGAACACTTCTGCTTCCCAGGCACAGAGAAGGTGCTAGCAGGGAATTCTCTGCCTGCCTTTCCCCAGTGCTCTGCAAGCTCTCCAGGACAACAGCAAATCTGGGGCTCTGTGCTTTCTTTCGTTCTGAACAAATGTTACTGTTTTCTGCACAAAAGCGATTCTGCAAAGCAATGTGAACACTTCTGCTTCCCAGGCACAGAGAAGGTGCTAGCAGGGAATTCTCTGCCTGCCTTTCCCCAGTGCTCTGCAAGCTCTCCAGGACAACATAAAATCTGGGGCTCTGTGCTTTCTTTCGTTCTGAACAAGTGTTACTGTTTTCTGCACAAAAGCGATTCTGCGAAGCAATATGAACACTTCTGCTTCCCAGGCACAGAGAAGGTGCTAGCAGGGAATTCTCTGCCTGCCTTTCCCCAGTGCTCTGCAAGCTCTCCAGGACAACATAAAATCTGGGGCTCTGTGCTTTCTTTCGTTCTGAACAAGTGTTACTGTTTTCTGCACAAAAGCGATTCTGCGAAGCAATGTGAACACTTGTGCTTCCCAGGCACAGAGAAGGTGCTAGCAGGGAATTCTCTGCCTGCCTTTCCCCAGTGCTCTGCAAGCTCTCCAGGACAACATAAAATCTGGGGCTCTGTGCTTTCTTTCGTTCTGAACAACTGTTACTGTTTTCTGCACAAAAGCGATTCTGCGAAGCAATGTGAACACTTCTGCTTCCCAGGCACAGAGAAGGTGCTAGCAGGGAATTCTCTGCCTGCCTTTCCCCAGTGCTCTGCAAGCTCTCCAGGACAACAACAAATCTGGGGCTCTGTGCTTTCTTTCGTTCTGAACAAGTGTTACTGTTTTCTGCACAAAAGCGATTCTGCGAAGCAATGTGAACACTTGTGCTTCCCAGGCACAGAGAAGGTGCTAGCAGGGAATTCTCTGCCTGCCTTTCCCCAGTGCTCTGCAAGCTCTCCAGGACAACATAAAATCTGGGGCTCTGTGCTTTCTTTCGTTCTGAACAAGTGTTACTGTTTTCTGCACAAAAGCGATTCTGCGAAGCAATGTGAACACTTGTGCTTCCCAGGCACAGAGAAGGTGCTAGCAGGGAATTCTCTGCCTGCCTTTCCCCAGTGCTCTGCAAGCTCTCCAGGACAACATAAAATCTGGGGCTCTGTGCTTTCTTTCGTTCTGAACAAGTGTTACTGTTTTCTGCACAAAAGCGATTCTGCGAAGCAATGTGAACACTTCTGCTTCCCAGGCACAGAGAAGGTGCTAGCAGGGAATTCTCTGCCTGCCTTTCCCCAGTGCTCTGCAAGCTCCCCAGAACAACATAAAATCTGGGGCTCTGTGCTTTCTTTCGTTCTGAACAAGTGTTACTGTTTTCTGCACAAAAGCGATTCTGCGAAGCAATGTGAACAGGCACAGAGAAGGTGCTAGCAGGGAATTCTCTGCCTGCCTTTCCCCAGTGCTCTGCAAGCTCTCCAGGACAACATAAAATCTGGGGTTCTGTGCTTTCTTTCATTCTGAACAAGTGTTACTGTTTTCTGCACAAAAGCGATTCTGCGAAGCAATGTGAACACTTCTGCTTCCCAGGCACAGAGAAGGTGCTAGCAGGGAATTCTCTGCCTGCCTTTCCCCAGTGCTCTGCAAGCTCTCCAGGACAACAGCAAATCTGGGGCTCTGTGCTTTCTTTCATTCTGAACAAGTGTTACTGTTTTCTGCACAAAAGCGATTCTGCGAAGCAATGTGAACACTTGTGCTTCCCAGGCACAGAGAAGGTGCTAGCAGGGAATTCTCTGCCTGCCTTTCCCCAGTGCTCTGCAAGCTCTCCAGGACAACATAAAATCTGGGGCTCTGTGCTTTCTTTCGTTCTGAACAAGTGTTACTGTTTTCTGCACAAAAGAGATTCTGCGAAGCAATGTGAACACTTCTGCTTCCCAGGCACAGAGAAGGTGCTAGCAGGGAATTCTCTGCCTGCCTTTCCCCAGTGCTCTGCAAGCTCTCCAGGACAACATAAAATCTGGGGCTCTGTGCTTTCTTTCGTTCTGAACAAGTGTTACTGTTTTCTGCACAAAAGCGATTCTGCGAAGCAATGTGAACACTTCTGCTTCCCAGGCACAGAGAAGGTGCTAGCAGGGAATTCTATGCCTGCCTTTCCCCAGTGCTCTGCAAGCTCCACAGAACAACATAAAATCTGGGGCTCTGTGCTTTCTTTCGTTCTGAACAAGTGTTACTGTTTTCTGCACAAAAGCGATTCTGCGAAGCAATGTGAACAGGCACAGAGAAGGTGCTAGCAGGGAATTCTCTGCCTGCCTTTCCCCAGTGCTCTGCAAGCTCTCCAGGACAACATAAAATCTGGGGTTCTGTGCTTTCTTTCATTCTGAACAAGTGTTACTGTTTTCTGCACAAAAGCGATTCTGCGAAGCAATGTGAACACTTCTGCTTCCCAGGCACAGAGAAGGTGCTAGCAGGGAATTCTCTGCCTGCCTTTCCCCAGTGCTCTGCAAGCTCTCCAGGACAACAGCAAATCTGGGGCTCTGTGCTTTCTTTCGTTCTGAACAAGTGTTACTGTTTTCTGCACAAAAGCGATTCTGCGAAGCAATGTGAACACTTCTGCTTCCCAGGCACAGAGAAGGTGCTAGCAGGGAATTCTCTGCCTGCCTTTCCCCAGTGCTCTGCAAGCTCTCCAGGACAACAGCAAATCTGGGGCTCTGTGCTTTCTTTCGTTCTGAACAAATGTTACTGTTTTCTGCACAAAAGCGATTCTGCGAAGCAATGTGAACACTTGTGCTTCCCAGGCACAGAGAAGGTGCTAGCAGGGAATTCTCTGCCTGCCTTTCCCCAGTGCTCTGCAAGCTCTCCAGGACAACATAAAATCTGGGGCTCTGTGCTTTCTTTCGTTCTGAACAACTGTTACTGTTTTCTGCACAAAAGCGATTCTGCGAAGCAATGTGAACACTTCTGCTTCCCAGGCACAGAGAAGGTGCTAGCAGGGAATTCTCTGCCTGCCTTTCCCCAGTGCTCTGCAAGCTCTCCAGGACAACATAAAATCTGGGGCTCTGTGCTTTCTTTCGTTCTGAACAAGTGTTACTGTTTTCTGCACAAAAGCGATTCTGCGAAGCAATGTGAACACTTGTGCTTCCCAGGCACAGAGAAGGTGCTAGCAGGGAATTCTCTGCCTGCCTTTCCCCAGTGCTCTGCAAGCTCTCCAGGACAACATAAAATCTGGGGCTCTGTGCTTTCTTTCGTTCTGAACAAGTGTTACTGTTTTCTGCACAAAAGCGATTCTGCAAAGCAATGTGAACACTTCTGCTTCCCAGGCACAGAGAAGGTGCTAGCAGGGAATTCTCTGCCTGCCTTTCCCCAGTGCTCTGCAAGCTCTCCAGGACAACAGCAAATCTGGGGCTCTGTGCTTTCTTTCGTTCTGAACAAATGTTACTGTTTTCTGCACAAAAGCGATTCTGCAAAGCAATGTGAACACTTCTGCTTCCCAGGCACAGAGAAGGTGCTAGCAGGGAATTCTCTGCCTGCCTTTCCCCAGTGCTCTGCAAGCTCTCCAGGACAACATAAAATCTGGGGCTCTGTGCTTTCTTTCGTTCTGAACAAGTGTTACTGTTTTCTGCACAAAAGCGATTCTGCGAAGCAATATGAACACTTCTGCTTCCCAGGCACAGAGAAGGTGCTAGCAGGGAATTCTCTGCCTGCCTTTCCCCAGTGCTCTGCAAGCTCTCCAGGACAACATAAAATCTGGGGCTCTGTGCTTTCTTTCGTTCTGAACAAGTGTTACTGTTTTCTGCACAAAAGCGATTCTGCGAAGCAATGTGAACACTTGTGCTTCCCAGGCACAGAGAAGGTGCTAGCAGGGAATTCTCTGCCTGCCTTTCCCCAGTGCTCTGCAAGCTCTCCAGGACAACATAAAATCTGGGGCTCTGTGCTTTCTTTCGTTCTGAACAACTGTTACTGTTTTCTGCACAAAAGCGATTCTGCGAAGCAATGTGAACACTTCTGCTTCCCAGGCACAGAGAAGGTGCTAGCAGGGAATTCTCTGCCTGCCTTTCCCCAGTGCTCTGCAAGCTCTCCAGGACAACAACAAATCTGGGGCTCTGTGCTTTCTTTCGTTCTGAACAAGTGTTACTGTTTTCTGCACAAAAGCGATTCTGCGAAGCAATGTGAACACTTGTGCTTCCCAGGCACAGAGAAGGTGCTAGCAGGGAATTCTCTGCCTGCCTTTCCCCAGTGCTCTGCAAGCTCTCCAGGACAACATAAAATCTGGGGCTCTGTGCTTTCTTTCGTTCTGAACAAGTGTTACTGTTTTCTGCACAAAAGCGATTCTGCGAAGCAATGTGAACACTTGTGCTTCCCAGGCACAGAGAAGGTGCTAGCAGGGAATTCTCTGCCTGCCTTTCCCCAGTGCTCTGCAAGCTCTCCAGGACAACATAAAATCTGGGGCTCTGTGCTTTCTTTCGTTCTGAACAAGTGTTACTGTTTTCTGCACAAAAGCGATTCTGCGAAGCAATGTGAACACTTCTGCTTCCCAGGCACAGAGAAGGTGCTAGCAGGGAATTCTCTGCCTGCCTTTCCCCAGTGCTCTGCAAGCTCCCCAGAACAACATAAAATCTGGGGCTCTGTGCTTTCTTTCGTTCTGAACAAGTGTTACTGTTTTCTGCACAAAAGCGATTCTGCGAAGCAATGTGAACAGGCACAGAGAAGGTGCTAGCAGGGAATTCTCTGCCTGCCTTTCCCCAGTGCTCTGCAAGCTCTCCAGGACAACATAAAATCTGGGGTTCTGTGCTTTCTTTCATTCTGAACAAGTGTTACTGTTTTCTGCACAAAAGCGATTCTGCGAAGCAATGTGAACACTTCTGCTTCCCAGGCACAGAGAAGGTGCTAGCAGGGAATTCTCTGCCTGCCTTTCCCCAGTGCTCTGCAAGCTCTCCAGGACAACAGCAAATCTGGGGCTCTGTGCTTTCTTTCATTCTGAACAAGTGTTACTGTTTTCTGCACAAAAGCGATTCTGCGAAGCAATGTGAACACTTGTGCTTCCCAGGCACAGAGAAGGTGCTAGCAGGGAATTCTCTGCCTGCCTTTCCCCAGTGCTCTGCAAGCTCTCCAGGACAACATAAAATCTGGGGCTCTGTGCTTTCTTTCGTTCTGAACAAGTGTTACTGTTTTCTGCACAAAAGAGATTCTGCGAAGCAATGTGAACACTTCTGCTTCCCAGGCACAGAGAAGGTGCTAGCAGGGAATTCTCTGCCTGCCTTTCCCCAGTGCTCTGCAAGCTCTCCAGGACAACATAAAATCTGGGGCTCTGTGCTTTCTTTCGTTCTGAACAAGTGTTACTGTTTTCTGCACAAAAGCGATTCTGCGAAGCAATGTGAACACTTCTGCTTCCCAGGCACAGAGAAGGTGCTAGCAGGGAATTCTATGCCTGCCTTTCCCCAGTGCTCTGCAAGCTCCACAGAACAACATAAAATCTGGGGCTCTGTGCTTTCTTTCGTTCTGAACAAGTGTTACTGTTTTCTGCACAAAAGCGATTCTGCGAAGCAATGTGAACAGGCACAGAGAAGGTGCTAGCAGGGAATTCTCTGCCTGCCTTTCCCCAGTGCTCTGCAAGCTCTCCAGGACAACATAAAATCTGGGGTTCTGTGCTTTCTTTCATTCTGAACAAGTGTTACTGTTTTCTGCACAAAAGCGATTCTGCGAAGCAATGTGAACACTTCTGCTTCCCAGGCACAGAGAAGGTGCTAGCAGGGAATTCTCTGCCTGCCTTTCCCCAGTGCTCTGCAAGCTCTCCAGGACAACAGCAAATCTGGGGCTCTGTGCTTTCTTTCGTTCTGAACAAGTGTTACTGTTTTCTGCACAAAAGCGATTCTGCGAAGCAATGTGAACACTTCTGCTTCCCAGGCACAGAGAAGGTGCTAGCAGGGAATTCTCTGCCTGCCTTTCCCCAGTGCTCTGCAAGCTCTCCAGGACAACAGCAAATCTGGGGCTCTGTGCTTTCTTTCGTTCTGAACAAATGTTACTGTTTTCTGCACAAAAGCGATTCTGCGAAGCAATGTGAACACTTGTGCTTCCCAGGCACAGAGAAGGTGCTAGCAGGGAATTCTCTGCCTGCCTTTCCCCAGTGCTCTGCAAGCTCTCCAGGACAACATAAAATCTGGGGCTCTGTGCTTTCTTTCGTTCTGAACAACTGTTACTGTTTTCTGCACAAAAGCGATTCTGCGAAGCAATGTGAACACTTCTGCTTCCCAGGCACAGAGAAGGTGCTAGCAGGGAATTCTCTGCCTGCCTTTCCCCAGTGCTCTGCAAGCTCTCCAGGACAACATAAAATCTGGGGCTCTGTGCTTTCTTTCGTTCTGAACAAGTGTTACTGTTTTCTGCACAAAAGCGATTCTGCGAAGCAATGTGAACACTTCTGCTTCCCAGGCACAGAGAAGGTGCTAGCAGGGAATTCTCTGCCTGCCTTTCCCCAGTGCTCTGCAAGCTCTCCAGGACAACAGCAAATCTGGGGCTCTGTGCTTTCTTTCGTTCTGAACAAGTGTTACTGTTTTCTGCACAAAAGCGATTCTGCGAAGCAATGTGAACACTTGTGCTTCCCAGGCACAGAGAAGGTGCTAGCAGGGAATTCTCTGCCTGCCTTTCCCCAGTGCTCTGCAATCTCTCCAGGACAACATAAAATCTGGGATTCTGTGCTTTCTTTCATTCTGAACAAGTGTTACTGTTTTCTGCACAAAAGCGATTCTGCGAAGCAATATGAACACTTGTGCTTCCCAGGCACAGAGAAGGTGCTAGCAGGGAATTCTCTGCCTGCCTTTCCCCAGTGCTCTGCAAGCTCTCCAGGACAACATAAAATCTGGGGCTCTGTGCTTTCTTTCGTTCTGAACAAGTGTTACTGTTTTCTGCACAAAAGCGATTCTGCGAAGCAAAGTGAACACTACTGCTTCCCAGGCACAGAGAAGGTGCTAGCAGGGAATTCTCTGCCTGCCTTTCCCCAGTGCTCTGCAAGCTCTCCAGGACAACAACAAATCTGGGGCTCTGTGCTTTCTTTCGTTCTGAACAAGTGTTACTGTTTTCTGCACAAAAGCGATTCTGCGAAGCAATGTGAACACTTCTGCTTCCCAGGCACAGAGAAGGTGCTAGCAGGGAATTCTCTGCCTGCCTTTCCCCAGTGCTCTGCAAGCTCTCCAGGACAACATAAAATCTGGGGCTCTGTGCTTTCTTTCGTTCTGAACAAGTGTTACTGTTTTCTGCACAAAAGCGATTCTGCGAAGCAATGTGAACACTTGTGCTTCCCAGGCACAGAGAAGGTGCTAGCAGGGAATTCTCTGCCTGCCTTTCCCCAGTGCTCTGCAAGCTCTCCAGGACAACATAAAATCTGGGGCTCTGTGCTTTCTTTCGTTCTGAACAAGTGTTACTGTTTTCTGCACAAAAGCGATTCTGCGAAGCAATGTGAACAGGCACAGAGAAGGTGCTAGCAGGGAATTCTCTGCCTGCCTTTCCCCAGTGCTCTGCAAGCTCTCCAGGACAACATAAAATCTGGGGCTCTGTGCTTTCTTTCGTTCTGAACAAGTGTTACTGTTTTCTGCACAAAAGCGATTCTGCGAAGCAATGTGAACACTTGTGCTTCCCAGGCACAGAGAAGGTGCTAGCAGGGAATTCTCTGCCTGCCTTTCCCCAGTGCTCTGCAAGCTCTCCAGGACAACAGCAAATCTGGGGCTCTGTGCTTTCTTTCATTCTGAACAAGTGTTACTGTTTTCTGCACAAAAGCGATTCTGCGAAGCAATGTGAACACTTGTGCTTCCCAGGCACAGAGAAGGTGCTAGCAGGGAATTCTCTGCCTGCCTTTCCCCAGTGCTCTGCAAGCTCTCCAGGACAACATAAAATCTGGGGCTCTGTGCTTTCTTTCGTTCTGAACAAGTGTTACTGTTTTCTGCACAAAAGAGATTCTGCGAAGCAATGTGAACACTTCTGCTTCCCAGGCACAGAGAAGGTGCTAGCAGGGAATTCTCTGCCTGCCTTTCCCCAGTGCTCTGCAAGCTCTCCAGGACAACATAAAATCTGGGGCTCTGTGCTTTCTTTCGTTCTGAACAAGTGTTACTGTTTTCTGCACAAAAGCGATTCTGCGAAGCAATGTGAACACTTGTGCTTCCCAGGCACAGAGAAGGTGCTAGCAGGGAATTCTCTGCCTGCCTTTCCCCAGTGCTCTGCAAGCTCCCCAGAACAACATAAAATCTGGGGCTCTGTGCTTTCTTTCGTTCTGAACAAGTGTTACTGTTTTCTGCACAAAAGCGATTCTGCGAAGCAATGTGAACAGGCACAGAGAAGGTGCTAGCAGGGAATTCTCTGCCTGCCTTTCCCCAGTGCTCTGCAAGCTCTCCAGGACAACATAAAATCTGGGGTTCTGTGCTTTCTTTCATTCTGAACAAGTGTTACTGTTTTCTGCACAAAAGCGATTCTGCGAAGCAATGTGAACACTTCTGCTTCCCAGGCACAGAGAAGGTGCTAGCAGGGAATTCTCTGCCTGCCTTTCCCCAGTGCTCTGCAAGCTCTCCAGGACAACAGCAAATCTGGGGCTCTGTGCTTTCTTTCGTTCTGAACAAGTGTTACTGTTTTCTGCACAAAAGCGATTCTGCGAAGCAATGTGAACACTTCTGCTTCCCAGGCACAGAGAAGGTGCTAGCAGGGAATTCTCTGCCTGCCTTTCCCCAGTGCTCTGCAAGCTCTCCAGGACAACAGCAAATCTGGGGCTCTGTGCTTTCTTTCGTTCTGAACAAATGTTACTGTTTTCTGCACAAAAGCGATTCTGCGAAGCAATGTGAACACTTGTGCTTCCCAGGCACAGAGAAGGTGCTAGCAGGGAATTCTCTGCCTGCCTTTCCCCAGTGCTCTGCAAGCTCTCCAGGACAACATAAAATCTGGGGCTCTGTGCTTTCTTTCGTTCTGAACAACTGTTACTGTTTTCTGCACAAAAGCGATTCTGCGAAGCAATGTGAACACTTCTGCTTCCCAGGCACAGAGAAGGTGCTAGCAGGGAATTCTCTGCCTGCCTTTCCCCAGTGCTCTGCAAGCTCTCCAGGACAACATAAAATCTGGGGCTCTGTGCTTTCTTTCGTTCTGAACAAGTGTTACTGTTTTCTGCACAAAAGCGATTCTGCGAAGCAATGTGAACACTTCTGCTTCCCAGGCACAGAGAAGGTGCTAGCAGGGAATTCTCTGCCTGCCTTTCCCCAGTGCTCTGCAAGCTCTCCAGGACAACAGCAAATCTGGGGCTCTGTGCTTTCTTTCGTTCTGAACAAGTGTTACTGTTTTCTGCACAAAAGCGATTCTGCGAAGCAATGTGAACACTTGTGCTTCCCAGGCACAGAGAAGGTGCTAGCAGGGAATTCTCTGCCTGCCTTTCCCCAGTGCTCTGCAATCTCTCCAGGACAACATAAAATCTGGGGTTCTGTGCTTTCTTTCATTCTGAACAAGTGTTACTGTTTTCTGCACAAAAGCGATTCTGCGAAGCAATATGAACACTTGTGCTTCCCAGGCACAGAGAAGGTGCTAGCAGGGAATTCTCTGCCTGCCTTTCCCCAGTGCTCTGCAAGCTCTCCAGGACAACATAAAATCTGGGGCTCTGTGCTTTCTTTCGTTCTGAACAAGTGTTACTGTTTTCTGCACAAAAGCGATTCTGCGAAGCAAAGTGAACACTACTGCTTCCCAGGCACAGAGAAGGTGCTAGCAGGGAATTCTCTGCCTGCCTTTCCCCAGTGCTCTGCAAGCTCTCCAGGACAACATAAAATCTGGGGCTCTGTGCTTTCTTTCGTTCTGAACAAGTGTTACTGTTTTCTGCACAAAAGCGATTCTGCGAAGCAATGTGAACACTTCTGCTTCCCAGGCACAGAGAAGGTGCTAGCAGGGAATTCTCTGCCTGCCTTTCCCCAGTGCTCTGCAAGCTCTCCAGGACAACATAAAATCTGGGGCTCTGTGCTTTCTTTCGTTCTGAACAAGTGTTACTGTTTTCTGCACAAAAGCGATTCTGCAAAGCAATGTGAACAGGCACAGAGAAGGTGCTAGCAGGGAATTCTCTGCCTGCCTTTCCTCAGTGCTCTGCAAGCTCTCCAGGACAACATAAAATCTGGGGTTCTGTGCTTTCTTTCATTCTGAACAAGTGTTACTGTTTTCTGCACAAAAGCGATTCTGCGAAGCAATGTGAACACTTGTGCTTCCCAGGCACAGAGAAGGTGCTAGCAGGGAATTCTCTGCCTGCCTTTCCCCAGTGCTCTGCAAGCTCTCCAGGACAACAGCAAATCTGGGGCTCTGTGCTTTCTTTCGTTCTGAACAAATGTTACTGTTTTCTGCACAAAAGCGATTCTGCAAAGCAATGTGAACACTTCTGCTTCCCAGGCACAGAGAAGGTGCTAGCAGGGAATTCTCTGCCTGCCTTTCCCCAGTGCTCTGCAAGCTCTCCAGGACAACATAAAATCTGGGGCTCTGTGCTTTCTTTCGTTCTGAACAAGTGTTACTGTTTTCTGCACAAAAGCGATTCTGCGAAGCAATGTGAACACTTGTGCTTCCCAGGCACAGAGAAGGTGCTAGCAGGGAATTCTCTGCCTGCCTTTCCCCAGTGCTCTGCAAGCTCTCCAGGACAACATAAAATCTGGGGCTCTGTGCTTTCTTTCGTTCTGAACAAGTGTTACTGTTTTCTGCATAAAAGCGATTCTGCGAAGCAATGTGAACACTTCTGCTTCCCAGGCACAGAGAAGGTGCTAGCAGGGAATTCTCTGCCTGCCTTTCCCCAGTGCTCTGCAAGCTCTCCAGGACAACATAAAATCTGGGGCTCTGTGCTTTCTTTCGTTCTGAACAAGTGTTACTGTTTTCTGCACAAAAGCGATTCTGCGAAGCAATGTGAACACTTGTGCTTCCCAGGCACAGAGAAGGTGCTAGCAGGGAATTCTCTGCCTGCCTTTCCCCAGTGCTCTGCAAGCTCTCCAGAACAACATAAAATCTGGGGCTCTGTGCTTTCTTTCGTTCTGAACAAGTGTTACTGTTTTCTGCACAAAAGCGATTCTGCGAAGCAATGTGAACAGGCACAGAGAAGGTGCTAGCAGGGAATTCTCTGCCTGCCTTTCCCCAGTGCTCTGCAAGCTCTCCAGGACAACATAAAATCTGGGGTTCTGTGCTTTCTTTCATTCTGAACAAGTGTTACTGTTTTCTGCACAAAAGCGATTCTGCGAAGCAATGTGAACACTTGTGCTTCCCAGGCACAGAGAAGGTGCTAGCAGGGAATTCTCTGCCTGCCTTTCCCCAGTGCTCTGCAAGCTCTCCAGGACAACAGCAAATCTGGGGCTCTGTGCTTTCTTTCGTTCTGAACAAGTGTTACTGTTTTCTGCACAAAAGCGATTCTGCGAAGCAATGTGAACACTTGTGCTTCCCAGGCACAGAGAAGGTGCTAGCAGGGAATTCTCTGCCTGCCTTTCCCCAGTGCTCTGCAAGCTCTCCAGGACAACATAAAATCTGGGGCTCTGTGCTTTCTTTCGTTCTGAACAAGTGTTACTGTTTTCTGCACAAAAGCGATTCTGCGAAGCAATGTGAACACTTGTGCTTCCCAGGCACAGAGAAGGTGCTAGCAGGGAATTCTCTGCCTGCCTTTCCCCAGTGCTCTGCAAGCTCTCCAGGACAACATAAAATCTGGGGCTCTGTGCTTTCTTTCGTTCTGAACAAGTGTTACTGTTTTCTGCACAAAAGCGATTCTGCGAAGCAATGTGAACAGGCACAGAGAAGGTGCTAGCAGGGAATTCTCTGCCTGCCTTTCCCCAGTGCTCTGCAAGCTCTCCAGGACAACATAAAATCTGGGGTTCTGTGCTTTCTTTCATTCTGAACAAGTGTTACTGTTTTCTGCACAAAAGCGATTCTGCGAAGCAATGTGAACACTTGTGCTTCCCAGGCACAGAGAAGGTGCTAGCAGGGAATTCTCTGCCTGCCTTTCCCCAGTGCTCTGCAAGCTCTCCAGGACAACATAAAATCTGGGGCTCTGTGCTTTCTTTCGTTCTGAACAAGTGTTACTGTTTTCTGCACAAAAGCGATTCTGCGAAGCAATATGAACACTTGTGCTTCCCAGGCACAGAGAAGGTGCTAGCAGGGAATTCTCTGCCTGCCTTTCCCCAGTGCTCTGCAAGCTCTCCAGGACAACATAAAATCTGGGGCTCTGTGCTTTCTTTCGTTCTGAACAAGTGTTACTGTTTTCTGCACAAAAGCGATTCTGCGAAGCAATGTGAACACTTGTGCTTCCCAGGCACAGAGAAGGTGCTAGCAGGGAATTCTCTGCCTGCCTTTCCCCAGTGCTCTGCAAGCTCTCCAGGACAACATAAAATCTGGGGCTCTGTGCTTTCTTTCGTTCTGAACAAGTGTTACTGTTTTCTGCACAAAAGCGATTCTGCCAAGCAATGTGAACACTTCTGCTTCCCAGGCACAGAGAAGGTGCTAGCAGGGAATTCTCTGCCTGCCTTTCCCCAGTGCTCTGCAAACTCTCCAGGACAACATAAAATCTGGTGCTCTGTGCTTTCTTTCGTTCTGAACAACTGTTACTGTTTTCTGCACAAAAGCGATTCTGCGAAGCAATGTGAACAGGCACAGAGAAGGTGCTAGCAGGGAATTCTCTGCCTGCCTTTCCCCAGTGCTCTGCAAGCTCTCCAGGACAACATAAAATCTGGGGTTCTGTGCTTTCTTTCATTCTGAACAAGTGTTACTGTTTTCTGCACAAAAGCGATTCTGCGAAGCAATGTGAACACTTGTGCTTCCCAGGCACAGAGAAGGTGCTAGCAGGGAATTCTCTGCCTGCCTTTCCCCAGTGCTCTGCAAGCTCTCCAGGACAACATAAAATCTGGGGCTCTGTGCTTTCTTTCGTTCTGAACAAGTGTTACTGTTTTCTGCACAAAAGCGATTCTGCGAAGCAATGTGAACACTTCTGCTTCCCAGGCACAGAGAAGGTGCTAGCAGGGAATTCTCTGCCTGCCTTTCCCCAGTGCTCTGCAAGCTCTCCAGGACAACATAAAATCTGGGGCTCTGTGCTTTCTTTCGTTCTGAACAACTGTTACTGTTTTCTGCACAAAAGCGATTCTGCGAAGCAATGTGAACACTTGTGCTTCCCAGGCACAGAGAAGGTGCTAGCAGGGAATTCTCTGCCTGCCTTTCCCCAGTGCTCTGCAAGCTCTCCAGGACAACATAAAATCTGGGGTTCTGTGCTTTCTTTCATTCTGAACAAGTGTTACTGTTTTCTGCACAAAAGCGATTCTGCGAAGCAATGTGAACACTTGTGCTTCCCAGGCACAGAGAAGGTGCTAGCAGGGAATTCTCTGCCTGCCTTTCCCCAGTGCTCTGCAAGCTCTCCAGGACAACATAAAATCTGGGGCTCTGTGCTTTCTTTCGTTCTGAACAAGTGTTACTGTTTTCTGCACAAAAGCGATTCTGCGAAGCAATATGAACACTTGTGCTTCCCAGGCACAGAGAAGGTGCTAGCAGGGAATTCTCTGCCTGCCTTTCCCCAGTGCTCTGCAAGCTCTCCAGGACAACATAAAATCTGGGGCTCTGTGCTTTCTTTCGTTCTGAACAAGTGTTACTGTTTTCTGCACAAAAGCGATTCTGCGAAGCAATGTGAACACTTGTGCTTCCCAGGCACAGAGAAGGTGCTAGCAGGGAATTCTCTGCCTGCCTTTCCCCAGTGCTCTGCAAGCTCTCCAGGACAACATAAAATCTGGGGCTCTGTGCTTTCTTTCGTTCTGAACAAGTGTTACTGTTTTCTGCACAAAAGCGATTCTGCCAAGCAATGTGAACACTTCTGCTTCCCAGGCACAGAGAAGGTGCTAGCAGGGAATTCTCTGCCTGCCTTTCCCCAGTGCTCTGCAAACTCTCCAGGACAACATAAAATCTGGTGCTCTGTGCTTTCTTTCGTTCTGAACAACTGTTACTGTTTTCTGCACAAAAGCGATTCTGCGAAGCAATGTGAACAGGCACAGAGAAGGTGCTAGCAGGGAATTCTCTGCCTGCCTTTCCCCAGTGCTCTGCAAGCTCTCCAGGACAACATAAAATCTGGGGTTCTGTGCTTTCTTTCATTCTGAACAAGTGTTACTGTTTTCTGCACAAAAGCGATTCTGCGAAGCAATGTGAACACTTGTGCTTCCCAGGCACAGAGAAGGTGCTAGCAGGGAATTCTCTGCCTGCCTTTCCCCAGTGCTCTGCAAGCTCTCCAGGACAACATAAAATCTGGGGCTCTGTGCTTTCTTTCGTTCTGAACAAGTGTTACTGTTTTCTGCACAAAAGCGATTCTGCGAAGCAATGTGAACACTTCTGCTTCCCAGGCACAGAGAAGGTGCTAGCAGGGAATTCTCTGCCTGCCTTTCCCCAGTGCTCTGCAAGCTCTCCAGGACAACATAAAATCTGGGGCTCTGTGCTTTCTTTCGTTCTGAACAACTGTTACTGTTTTCTGCACAAAAGCGATTCTGCGAAGCAATGTGAACACTTGTGCTTCCCAGGCACAGAGAAGGTGCTAGCAGGGAATTCTCTGCCTGCCTTTCCCCAGTGCTCTGCAAGCTCTCCAGGACAACATAAAATCTGGGGCTCTGTGCTTTCTTTCGTTCTGAACAAGTGTTACTGTTTTCTGCACAAAAGCGATTCTGCGAAGCAATGTGAACAGGCACAGAGAAGGTGCTAGCAGGGAATTCTCTGCCTGCCTTTCCCCAGTGCTCTGCAAGCTCTCCAGGACAACATAAAATCTGGGGCTCTGTGCTTTCTTTCGTTCTGAACAAGTGTTACTGTTTTCTGCACAAAAGCGATTCTGCGAAGCAATGTGAACACTTGTGCTTCCCAGGCACAGAGAAGGTGCTAGCAGGGAATTCTCTGCCTGCCTTTCCCCAGTGCTCTGCAAGCTCTCCAGGACAACATAAAATCTGGGGCTCTGTGCTTTCTTTCGTTCTGAACAAGTGTTACTGTTTTCTGCACAAAAGCGATTCTGCGAAGCAATATGAACACTTGTGCTTCCCAGGCACAGAGAAGGTGCTAGCAGGGAATTCTCTGCCTGCCTTTCCCCAGTGCTCTGCAAGCTCTCCAGGACAACATAAAATCTGGGGCTCTGTGCTTTCTTTCGTTCTGAACAAGTGTTACTGTTTTCTGCACAAAAGCGATTCTGCGAAGCAATGTGAACACTTCTGCTTCCCAGGCACAGAGAAGGTGCTAGCAGGGAATTCTCTGCCTGCCTTTCCCCAGTGCTCTGCAAGCTCTCCAGGACAACATAAAATCTGGGGCTCTGTGCTTTCTTTCGTTCTGAACAAGTGTTACTGTTTTCTGCACAAAAGCGATTCTGCGAAGCAATGTGAACACTTGTGCTTCCCAGGCACAGAGAAGGTGCTAGCAGGGAATTCTCTGCCTGCCTTTCCCCAGTGCTCTGCAAGCTCTCCAGGACAACAGCAAATCTGGGGCTCTGTGCTTTCTTTCGTTCTGAACAAGTGTTACTGTTTTCTGCACAAAAGCGATTCTGCCAAGCAATGTGAACACTTCTGCTTCCCAGGCACAGAGAAGGTGCTAGCAGGGAATTCTCTGCCTGCCTTTCCCCAGTGCTCTGCAAACTCTCCAGGACAACATAAAATCTGGTGCTCTGTGCTTTCTTTCGTTCTGAACAAGTGTTACTGTTTTCTGCACAAAAGCGATTCTGCGAAGCAATGTGAACAGGCACAGAGAAGGTGCTAGCAGGGAATTCTCTGCCTGCCTTTCCCCAGTGCTCTGCAAGCTCTCCAGGACAACATAAAATCTGGGGTTCTGTGCTTTCTTTCGTTCTGAACAAGTGTTACTGTTTTCTGCACAAAAGCGATTCTGCGAAGCAATGTGAACACTTCTGCTTCCCAGGCACAGAGAAGGTGCTAGCAGGGAATTCTCTGCCTGCCTTTCCCCAGTGCTCTGCAAGCTCTCCAGGACAACAGCAAATCTGGGGCTCTGTGCTTTCTTTCATTCTGAACAAGTGTTACTGTTTTCTGCACAAAAGCGATTCTGCGAAGTAATGTGAACACTTCTGCTTCCCAGGCACAGAGAAGGTGCTAGCAGGGAATTCTCTGCCTGCCTTTCCCCAGTGCTCTGCAAGCTCTCCAGGACAACATAAAATCTGGGGCTCTGTGCTTTCTTTCGTTCTGAACAAGTGTTACTGTTTTCTGCACAAAAGCGATTCTGCGAAGCAATGTGAACACTTCTGCTTCCCAGGCACAGAGAAGGTGCTAGCAGGGAATTCTCTGCCTGCCTTTCCCCAGTGCTCTGCAAGCTCTCCAGGACAACATAAAATCTGGGGCTCTGTGCTTTCTTTCGTTCTGAAAAAATGTTACTGTTTTCTGCACAAAAGCGATTCTGCAAAGCAATGTGAACACTTCTGCTTCCCAGGCACAGAGAAGGTGCTAGCAGGGAATTCTCTGCCTGCCTTTCCCCAGTGCTCTGCAAGCTCTCCAGGACAACAACAAATCTGGGGCTCTGTGCTTTCTTTCGTTCTGAACAAGTGTTACTGTTTTCTGCACAAAAGCGATTCTGCGAAGCAATGTGAACACTTCTGCTTCCCAGGCACAGAGAAGGTGCTAGCAGGGAATTCTCTGCCTGCCTTTCCCCAGTGCTCTGCAAGCTCTCCAGGACAACATAAAATCTGGGGCTCTGTGCTTTCTTTCGTTCTGAACAAGTGTTACTGTTTTCTGCACAAAAGCGATTCTGCGAAGCAATGTGAACACTTGTGCTTCCCAGGCACAGAGAAGGTGCTAGCAGGGAATTCTCTGCCTGCCTTTCCCCAGTGCTCTGCAAGCTCTCCAGGACAACATAAAATCTGGGGCTCTGTGCTTTCTTTCGTTCTGAACAAGTGTTACTGTTTTCTGCACAAAAGCGATTCTGCAAAGCAATGTGAACACTTCTGCTTCCCAGGCACAGAGAAGGTGCTAGCAGGGAATTCTCTGCCTGCCTTTCCCCAGTGCTCTGCAAGCTCCCCAGAACAACATAAAATCTGGGGCTCTGTGCTTTCTTTCGTTCTGAACAAGTGTTACTGTTTTCTGCACAAAAGCGATTCTGCGAAGCAATGTGAACAGGCACAGAGAAGGTGCTAGCAGGGAATTCTCTGCCTGCCTTTCCCCAGTGCTCTGCAAGCTCTCCAGGACAACATAAAATCTGGGGTTCTGTGCTTTCTTTCATTCTGAACAAGTGTTACTGTTTTCTGCACAAAAGCGATTCTGCGAAGCAATGTGAACACTTCTGCTTCCCAGGCACAGAGAAGGTGCTAGCAGGGAATTCTCTGCCTGCCTTTCCCCAGTGCTCTGCAAGCTCTCCAGGACAACATAAAATCTGGGGCTCTGTGCTTTCTTTCGTTCTGAACAAGTGTTACTGTTTTCTGCACAAAAGCGATTCTGCGAAGCAATGTGAACACTTCTGCTTCCCAGGCACAGAGAAGGTGCTAGCAGGGAATTCTCTGCCTGCCTTTCCCCAGTGCTCTGCAAGCTCTCCAGGACAACATAAAATCTGGGGCTCTGTGCTTTCTTTCGTTCTGAACAAGTGTTACTGTTTTCTGCACAAAAGAGATTCTGCGAAGCAATGTGAACACTTCTGCTTCCCAGGCACAGAGAAGGTGCTAGCAGGGAATTCTCTGCCTGCCTTTCCCCAGTGCTCTGCAAGCTCTCCAGGACAACATAAAATCTGGGGCTCTGTGCTTTCTTTCGTTCTGAACAAGTGTTACTGTTTTCTGCACAAAAGCGATTCTGCGAAGCAATGTGAACACTTCTGCTTCCCAGGCACAGAGAAGGTGCTAGCAGGGAATTCTCTGCCTGCCTTTCCCCAGTGCTCTGCAAGCTCTCCAGGACAACATAAAATCTGGGGCTCTGTGCTTTCTTTCGTTCTGAACAAGTGTTACTGTTTTCTGCACAAAAGCGATTCTGCGAAGCAATGTGAACACTTCTGCTTCCCAGGCACAGAGAAGGTGCTAGCAGGGAATTCTCTGCCTGCCTTTCCCCAGTGCTCTGCAAGCTCCCCAGAACAACATAAAATCTGGGGCTCTGTGCTTTCTTTCGTTCTGAACAAGTGTTACTGTTTTCTGCACAAAAGCGATTCTGCGAAGCAATGTGAACAGGCACAGAGAAGGTGCTAGCAGGGAATTCTCTGCCTGCCTTTCCCCAGTGCTCTGCAAGCTCTCCAGGACAACATAAAATCTGGGGCTCTGTGCTTTCTTTCGTTCTGAACAAGTGTTACTGTTTTCTGCACAAAAGCGATTCTGCGAAGCAATGTGAACACTTGTGCTTCCCAGGCACAGAGAAGGTGCTAGCAGGGAATTCTCTGCCTGCCTTTCCCCAGTGCTCTGCAAGCTCTCCAGGACAACATAAAATCTGGGGCTCTGTGCTTTCTTTCGTTCTGAACAAGTGTTACTGTTTTCTGCACAAAAGCGATTCTGCGAAGCAATGTGAACACTTCTGCTTCCCAGGCACAGAGAAGGTGCTAGCAGGGAATTCTCTGCCTGCCTTTCCCCAGTGCTCTGCAAGCTCTCCAGGACAACAGCAAATCTGGGGCTCTGTGCTTTCTTTCGTTCTGAACAAATGTTACTGTTTTCTGCACAAAAGCGATTCTGCGAAGCAATGTGAACACTTGTGCTTCCCAGGCACAGAGAAGGTGCTAGCAGGGAATTCTCTGCCTGCCTTTCCCCAGTGCTCTGCAAGCTCTCCAGGACAACATAAAATCTGGGGCTCTGTGCTTTCTTTCGTTCTGAACAAGTGTTACTGTTTTCTGCACAAAAGCGATTCTGCGAAGCAATGTGAACACTTCTGCTTCCCAGGCACAGAGAAGGTGCTAGCAGGGAATTCTCTGCCTGCCTTTCCCCAGTGCTCTGCAAGCTCCCCAGAACAACATAAAATCTGGGGCTCTGTGCTTTCTTTCATTCTGAACAAGTGTTACTGTTTTCTGCACAAAAGCGATTCTGCGAAGCAATGTGAACAGGCACAGAGAAGGTGCTAGCAGGGAATTCTCTGCCTGCCTTTCCCCAGTGCTCTGCAAGCTCTCCAGGACAACATAAAATCTGGGGCTCTGTGCTTTCTTTCATTCTGAACAAGTGTTACTGTTTTCTGCACAAAAGCGATTCTGCGAAGTAATGTGAACACTTGTGCTTCCCAGGCACAGAGAAGGTGCTAGCAGGGAATTCTCTGCCTGCCTTTCCCCAGTGCTCTGCAAGCTCTCCAGGACAACAGCAAATCTGGGGCTCTGTGCTTTCTTTCGTTCTGAACAAGTGTTACTGTTTTCTGCACAAAAGCGATTCTGCGAAGCAATGTGAACACTTCTGCTTCCCAGGCACAGAGAAGGTGCTAGCAGGGAATTCTCTGCCTGCCTTTCCCCAGTGCTCTGCAAGCTCTCCAGGACAACATAAAATCTGGGGCTCTGTGCTTTCTTTCGTTCTGAACAAGTGTTACTGTTTTCTGCACAAAAGCGATTCTGCGAAGCAATGTGAACACTTCTGCTTCCCAGGCACAGAGAAGGTGCTAGCAGGGAATTCTCTGCCTGCCTTTCCCCAGTGCTCTGCAAGCTCTCCAGGACAACATAAAATCTGGTGCTCTGTGCTTTCTTTCGTTCTGAACAAGTGTTACTGTTTTCTGCACAAAAGCGATTCTGCAAAGCAATGTGAACACTTCTGCTTCCCAGGCACAGAGAAGGTGCTAGCAGGG
Source organism: Strix uralensis (assembly GCF_047716275.1). Lineage (NCBI taxonomy): Eukaryota > Metazoa > Chordata > Aves > Strigiformes > Strigidae > Strix > Strix uralensis. The sequence goes on along the minus strand of NW_027436800.1, from coordinate 138,389 downwards.
AATTCTCTGCCTGCCTTTCCCCAGTGCTCTGCAAGCTCTCCAGGACAACAGCAAATCTGGGGCTCTGTGCTTTCTTTCGTTCTGAACAAGTGTTACTGTTTTCTGCACAAAAGCGATTCTGCGAAGCAATGTGAACACTTGTGCTTCCCAGGCACAGAGAAGGTGCTAGCAGGGAATTCTCTGCCTGCCTTTCCCCAGTGCTCTGCAAGCTCTCCAGGACAACATAAAATCTGGGGCTCTGTGCTTTCTTTCGTTCTGAACAAGTGTTACTGTTTTCTGCACAAAAGCGATTCTGCGAAGCAATGTGAACACTTCTGCTTCCCAGGCACAGAGAAGGTGCTAGCAGGGAATTCTCTGCCTGCCTTTCCCCAGTGCTCTGCAAGCTCTCCAGGACAACATAAAATCTGGGGCTCTGTGCTTTCTTTCGTTCTGAACAAGTGTTACTGTTTTCTGCACAAAAGCGATTCTGCGAAGCAATGTGAACACTTCTGCTTCCCAGGCACAGAGAAGGTGCTAGCAGGGAATTCTCTGCCTGCCTTTCCCCAGTGCTCTGCAAGCTCTCCAGGACAACATAAAATCTGGGGCTCTGTGCTTTCTTTCGTTCTGAACAAATGTTACTGTTTTCTGCACAAAAGCGATTCTGCAAAGCAATGTGAACACTTCTGCTTCCCAGGCACAGAGAAGGTGCTAGCAGGGAATTCTCTGCCTGCCTTTCCCCAGTGCTCTGCAATCTCTCCAGGACAACAACAAATCTGGGGCTCTGTGCTTTCTTTCGTTCTGAACAAGTGTTACTGTTTTCTGCACAAAAGCGATTCTGCGAAGCAATGTGAACACTTCTGCTTCCCAGGCACAGAGAAGGTGCTAGCAGGGAATTCTCTGCCTGCCTTTCCCCAGTGCTCTGCAAGCTCTCCAGGACAACATAAAATCTGGGGCTCTGTGCTTTCTTTCGTTCTGAACAAGTGTTACTGTTTTCTGCACAAAAGCGATTCTGCGAAGCAATGTGAACACTTGTGCTTCCCAGGCACAGAGAAGGTGCTAGCAGGGAATTCTCTGCCTGCCTTTCCCCAGTGCTCTGCAAGCTCTCCAGGACAACATAAAATCTGGGGCTCTGTGCTTTCTTTCGTTCTGAACAAGTGTTACTGTTTTCTGCACAAAAGCGATTCTGCGAAGCAATGTGAACACTTCTGCTTCCCAGGCACAGAGAAGGTGCTAGCAGGGAATTCTCTGCCTGCCTTTCCCCAGTGCTCTGCAAGCTCCCCAGAACAACATAAAATCTGGGGCTCTGTGCTTTCTTTCGTTCTGAACAAGTGTTACTGTTTTCTGCACAAAAGCGATTCTGCGAAGCAATGTGAACAGGCACAGAGAAGGTGCTAGCAGGGAATTCTCTGCCTGCCTTTCCCCAGTGCTCTGCAAGCTCTCCAGGACAACATAAAATCTGGTGCTCTGTGCTTTCTTTCATTCTGAACAAGTGTTACTGTTTTCTGCACAAAAGCGATTCTGCGAAGCAATGTGAACACTTCTGCTTCCCAGGCACAGAGAAGGTGCTAGCAGGGAATTCTCTGCCTGCCTTTCCCCAGTGCTCTGCAAGCTCTCCAGGACAACAGCAAATCTGGGGCTCTGTGCTTTCTTTCGTTCTGAACAACTGTTACTGTTTTCTGCACAAAAGCGATTCTGCGAAGCAATGTGAACACTTGTGCTTCCCAGGCACAGAGAAGGTGCTAGCAGGGAATTCTCTGCCTGCCTTTCCCCAGTGCTCTGCAAGCTCTCCAGGACAACATAAAATCTGGGGCTCTGTGCTTTCTTTCGTTCTGAACAAGTGTTACTGTTTTCTGCACAAAAGCGATTCTGCGAAGCAATGTGAACACTTCTGCTTCCCAGGCACAGAGAAGGTGCTAGCAGGGAATTCTCTGCCTGCCTTTCCCCAGTGCTCTGCAAGCTCCCCAGAACAACATAAAATCTGGGGCTCTGTGCTTTCTTTCGTTCTGAACAACTGTTACTGTTTTCTGCACAAAAGCGATTCTGCGAAGCAATGTGAACAGGCACAGAGAAGGTGCTAGCAGGGAATTCTCTGCCTGCCTTTCCCCAGTGCTCTGCAAGCTCTCCAGGACAACATAAAATCTGGGGCTCTGTGCTTTCTTTCGTTCTGAACAAGTGTTACTGTTTTCTGCACAAAAGCGATTCTGCGAAGCAATGTGAACACTTCTGCTTCCCAGGCACAGAGAAGGTGCTAGCAGGGAATTCTCTGCCTGCCTTTCCCCAGTGCTCTGCAAGCTCTCCAGGACAACAGCAAATCTGGGGCTCTGTGCTTTCTTTCGTTCTGAACAAATGTTACTGTTTTCTGCACAAAAGCGATTCTGCGAAGCAATGTGAACACTTCTGCTTCCCAGGCACAGAGAAGGTGCTAGCAGGGAATTCTCTGCCTGCCTTTCCCCAGTGCTCTGCAAGCTCTCCAGGACAACATAAAATCTGGGGCTCTGTGCTTTCTTTCGTTCTGAACAAGTGTTACTGTTTTCTGCACAAAAGCGATTCTGCGAAGCAATGTGAACACTTGTGCTTCCCAGGCACAGAGAAGGTGCTAGCAGGGAATTCTCTGCCTGCCTTTCCCCAGTGCTCTGCAAGCTCTCCAGGACAACATAAAATCTGGGGCTCTGTGCTTTCTTTCGTTCTGAACAAGTGTTACTGTTTTCTGCACAAAAGCGATTCTGCGAAGCAATGTGAACACTTCTGCTTCCCAGGCACAGAGAAGGTGCTAGCAGGGAATTCTCTGCCTGCCTTTCCCCAGTGCTCTGCAAGCTCCCCAGAACAACATAAAATCTGGGGCTCTGTGCTTTCTTTCATTCTGAACAAGTGTTACTGTTTTCTGCACAAAAGCGATTCTGCGAAGCAATGTGAACAGGCACAGAGAAGGTGCTAGCAGGGAATTCTCTGCCTGCCTTTCCCCAGTGCTCTGCAAGCTCTCCAGGACAACATAAAATCTGGGGCTCTGTGCTTTCTTTCGTTCTGAACAAGTGTTACTGTTTTCTGCACAAAAGCGATTCTGCGAAGCAATGTGAACACTTCTGCTTCCCAGGCACAGAGAAGGTGCTAGCAGGGAATTCTCTGCCTGCCTTTCCCCAGTGCTCTGCAAGCTCTCCAGGACAACAGCAAATCTGGGGCTCTGTGCTTTCTTTCGTTCTGAACAAGTGTTACTGTTTTCTGCACAAAAGCGATTCTGCGAAGCAATGTGAACACTTCTGCTTCCCAGGCACAGAGAAGGTGCTAGCAGGGAATTCTCTGCCTGCCTTTCCCCAGTGCTCTGCAAGCTCTCCAGGACAACATAAAATCTGGGGCTCTGTGCTTTCTTTCGTTCTGAACAACTGTTACTGTTTTCTGCACAAAAGCGATTCTGCGAAGCAATGTGAACACTTCTGCTTCCCAGGCACAGAGAAGGTGCTAGCAGGGAATTCTCTGCCTGCCTTTCCCCAGTGCTCTGCAAGCTCTCCAGGACAACATAAAATCTGGTGCTCTGTGCTTTCTTTCGTTCTGAACAAGTGTTACTGTTTTCTGCACAAAAGCGATTCTGCAAAGCAATGTGAACACTTGTGCTTCCCAGGCACAGAGAAGGTGCTAGCAGGGAATTCTCTGCCTGCCTTTCCCCAGTGCTCTGCAAGCTCTCCAGGACAACAGCAAATCTGGGGCTCTGTGCTTTCTTTCGTTCTGAACAAGTGTTACTGTTTTCTGCACAAAAACGATTCTGCGAAGCAATGTGAACACTTGTGCTTCCCAGGCACAGAGAAGGTGCTAGCAGGGAATTCTCTGCCTGCCTTTCCCCAGTGCTCTGCAAGCTCTCCAGGACAACATAAAATCTGGGGTTCTGTGCTTTCTTTCATTCTGAACAAGTGTTACTGTTTTCTGCAGAAAAGCGATTCTGCGAAGCAATATGAACACTTGTGCTTCCCAGGCACAGAGAAGGTGCTAGCAGGGAATTCTCTGCCTGCCTTTCCCCAGTGCTCTGCAAGCTCTCCAGGACAACATAAAATCTGGGGCTCTGTGCTTTCTTTCGTTCTGAACAAGTGTTACTGTTTTCTGCACAAAAGCGATTCTGCGAAGCAATGTGAACACTTGTGCTTCCCAGGCACAGAGAAGGTGCTAGCAGGGAATTCTCTGCCTGCCTTTCCCCAGTGCTCTGCAAGCTCTCCAGGACAACATAAAATCTGGGGCTCTGTGCTTTCTTTCGTTCTGAACAAGTGTTACTGTTTTCTGCACAAAAGCGATTCTGCGAAGCAATGTGAACACTTCTGCTTCCCAGGCACAGAGAAGGTGCTAGCAGGGAATTCTCTGCCTGCCTTTCCCCAGTGCTCTGCAAGCTCTCCAGGACAACATAAAATCTGGGGCTCTGTGCTTTCTTTCGTTCTGAACAAGTGTTACTGTTTTCTGCACAAAAGCGATTCTGCGAAGCAATGTGAACACTTCTGCTTCCCAGGCACAGAGAAGGTGCTAGCAGGGAATTCTCTGCCTGCCTTTCCCCAGTGCTCTGCAAGCTCTCCAGGACAACATAAAATCTGGGGCTCTGTGCTTTCTTTCGTTCTGAACAAGTGTTACTGTTTTCTGCACAAAAGCGATTCTGCGAAGCAATGTGAACACTTGTGCTTCCCAGGCACAGAGAAGGTGCTAGCAGGGAATTCTCTGCCTGCCTTTCCCCAGTGCTCTGCAAGCTCTCCAGGACAACATAAAATCTGGGGCTCTGTGCTTTCTTTCGTTCTGAACAAGTGTTACTGTTTTCTGCACAAAAGCGATTCTGCGAAGCAATGTGAACACTTCTGCTTCCCAGGCACAGAGAAGGTGCTAGCAGGGAATTCTCTGCCTGCCTTTCCCCAGTGCTCTGCAAGCTCCCCAGAACAACATAAAATCTGGGGCTCTGTGCTTTCTTTCATTCTGAACAAGTGTTACTGTTTTCTGCACAAAAGCGATTCTGCGAAGCAATGTGAACAGGCACAGAGAAGGTGCTAGCAGGGAATTCTCTGCCTGCCTTTCCCCAGTGCTCTGCAAGCTCTCCAGGACAACATAAAATCTGGGGCTCTGTGCTTCCTTTCATTCTGAACAAGTGTTACTGTTTTCTGCACAAAAGCGATTCTGCGAAGCAATGTGAACAGGCACAGAGAAGGTGCTAGCAGGGAATTCTCTGCCTGCCTTTCCCCAGTGCTCTGCAAGCTCTCCAGGACAACATAAAATCTGGGGTTCTGTGCTTTCTTTCATTCTGAACAAGTGTTACTGTTTTCTGCACAAAAGCGATTCTGCGAAGCAATGTGAACACTTGTGCTTCCCAGGCACAGAGAAGGTGCTAGCAGGGAATTCTCTGCCTGCCTTTCCCCAGTGCTCTGCAAGCTCTCCAGGACAACATAAAATCTGGGGCTCTGTGCTTTCTTTCGTTCTGAACAAGTGTTACTGTTTTCTGCACAAAAGCGATTCTGCGAAGCAATGTGAACACTTGTGCTTCCCAGGCACAGAGAAGGTGCTAGCAGGGAATTCTCTGCCTGTCTTTCCCCAGTGCTCTGCAAGCTCTCCAGGACAACATAAAATCTGGGGCTCTGTGCTTTCTTTCGTTCTGAACAAGTGTTACTGTTTTCTGCACAAAAGCGATTCTGCGAAGCAATGTGAACACTTGTGCTTCCCAGGCACAGAGAAGGTGCTAGCAGGGAATTCTCTGCCTGTCTTTCCCCAGTGCTCTGCAAGCTCTCCAGGACAACATAAAATCTGGGGCTCTGTGCTTTCTTTCGTTCTGAACAAGTGTTACTGTTTTCTGCACAAAAGCGATTCTGTGAAGCAATGTGAACACTTGTGCTTCCCAGGCACAGAGAAGGTGCTAGCAGGGAATTCTCTGCCTGCCTTTCCCCAGTGCTCTGCAAGCTCTCCAGGACAACATAAAATCTGGGGCTCTGTGCTTTCTTTCGTTCTGAACAAGTGTTACTGTTTTCTGCACAAAAGCGATTCTGCGAAGCAATGTGAACACTTGTGCTTCCCAGGCACAGAGAAGGTGCTAGCAGGGAATTCTCTGCCTGCCTTTCCCCAGTGCTCTGCAAGCTCTCCAGGACAACATAAAATCTGGGGCTCTGTGCTTTCTTTCGTTCTGAACAAGTGTTACTGTTTTCTGCACAAAAGCGATTCTGCGAAGCAATGTGAACACTTGTGCTTCCCAGGCACAGAGAAGGTGCTAGCAGGGAATTCTCTGCCTGCCTTTCCCCAGTGCTCTGCAAGCTCTCCAGGACAACATAAAATCTGGGGCTCTGTGCTTTCTTTCGTTCTGAACAAGTGTTACTGTTTTCTGCACAAAAGCGATTCTGCGAAGCAATGTGAACACTTCTGCTTCCCAGGCACAGAGAAGGTGCTAGCAGGGAATTCTCTGCCTGCCTTTCCCCAGTGCTCTGCAAGCTCCCCAGAACAACATAAAATCTGGGGCTCTGTGCTTTCTTTCGTTCTGAACAAGTGTTACTGTTTTCTGCACAAAAGCGATTCTGCGAAGCAATGTGAACAGGCACAGAGAAGGTGCTAGCAGGGAATTCTCTGCCTGCCTTTCCCCAGTGCTCTGCAAGCTCTCCAGGACAACATAAAATCTGGGGTTCTGTGCTTTCTTTCATTCTGAACAAGTGTTACTGTTTTCTGCACAAAAGCGATTCTGCGAAGCAATGTGAACACTTCTGCTTCCCAGGCACAGAGAAGGGGCTAGCAGGGAATTCTCTGCCTGCCTTTCCCCAGTGCTCTGCAAGCTCTCCAGGACAACATAAAATCTGGGGCTCTGTGCTTTCTTTCGTTCTGAACAAGTATTACTGTTTTCTGCACAAAAGCGATTCTGCGAAGCAATGTGAACACTTCTGCTTCCCAGGCACAGAGAAGGTGCTAGCAGGGAATTCTCTGCCTGCCTTTCCCCAGTGCTCTGCAAGCTCTCCAGGACAACATAAAATCTGGGGCTCTGTGCTTTCTTTCGTTCTGAACAAGTGTTACTGTTTTCTGCACAAAAGCGATTCTGCGAAGCAATGTGAACACTTCTGCTTCCCAGGCACAGAGAAGGTGCTAGCAGGGAATTCTCTGCCTGCCTTTCCCCAGTGCTCTGCAAGCTCCCCAGAACAACATAAAATCTGGGGCTCTGTGCTTTCTTTCGTTCTGAACAAGTGTTACTGTTTTCTGCACAAAAGCGATTCTGCGAAGCAATGTGAACAGGCACAGAGAAGGTGCTAGCAGGGAATTCTCTGCCTGCCTTTCCCCAGTGCTCTGCAAGCTCTCCAGGACAACATAAAATCTGGGGTTCTGTGCTTTCTTTCATTCTGAACAAGTGTTACTGTTTTCTGCACAAAAGCGATTCTGCGAAGCAATGTGAACACTTGTGCTTCCCAGGCACAGAGAAGGTGCTAGCAGGGAATTCTCTGCCTGCCTTTCCCCAGTGCTCTGCAAGCTCTCCAGGACAACATAAAATCTGGGGCTCTGTGCTTTCTTTCGTTCTGAACAAGTGTTACTGTTTTCTGCACAAAAGCGATTCTGCGAAGCAATGTGAACACTTGTGCTTCCCAGGCACAGAGAAGGTGCTAGCAGGGAATTCTCTGCCTGCCTTTCCCCAGTGCTCTGCAAGCTCTCCAGGACAACATAAAATCTGGGGCTCTGTGCTTTCTTTCGTTCTGAACAAGTGTTACTGTTTTCTGCACAAAAGCGATTCTGCGAAGCAATGTGAACACTTCTGCTTCCCAGGCACAGAGAAGGTGCTAGCAGGGAATTCTCTGCCTGCCTTTCCCCAGTGCTCTGCAAGCTCCCCAGAACAACATAAAATCTGGGGCTCTGTGCTTTCTTTCGTTCTGAACAAGTGTTACTGTTTTCTGCACAAAAGCGATTCTGCGAAGCAATGTGAACAGGCACAGAGAAGGTGCTAGCAGGGAATTCTCTGCCTGCCTTTCCCCAGTGCTCTGCAAGCTCTCCAGGACAACATAAAATCTGGGGTTCTGTGCTTTCTTTCATTCTGAACAAGTGTTACTGTTTTCTGCACAAAAGCGATTCTGCGAAGCAATGTGAACACTTGTGCTTCCCAGGCACAGAGAAGGTGCTAGCAGGGAATTCTCTGCCTGCCTTTCCCCAGTGCTCTGCAAGCTCTCCAGGACAACATAAAATCTGGGGCTCTGTGCTTTCTTTCGTTCTGAACAAGTGTTACTGTTTTCTGCACAAAAGCGATTCTGCGAAGCAATGTGAACACTTGTGCTTCCCAGGCACAGAGAAGGTGCTAGCAGGGAATTCTCTGCCTGCCTTTCCCCAGTGCTCTGCAAGCTCTCCAGGACAACATAAAATCTGGGGCTCTGTGCTTTCTTTCGTTCTGAACAAGTGTTACTGTTTTCTGCACAAAAGCGATTCTGCGAAGCAATGTGAACACTTCTGCTTCCCAGGCACAGAGAAGGTGCTAGCAGGGAATTCTCTGCCTGCCTTTCCCCAGTGCTCTGCAAGCTCTCCAGAACAACATAAAATCTGGGGCTCTGTGCTTTCTTTCGTTCTGAACAAGTGTTACTGTTTTCTGCACAAAAGCGATTCTGCGAAGCAATGTGAACAGGCACAGAGAAGGTGCTAGCAGGGAATTCTCTGCCTGCCTTTCCCCAGTGCTCTGCAAGCTCTCCAGGACAACATAAAATCTGGGGTTCTGTGCTTACTTTCATTCTGAACAAGTGTTACTGTTTTCTGCACAAAAGCGATTCTGCGAAGCAATGTGAACACTTCTGCTTCCCAGGCACAGAGAAGGTGCTAGCAGGGAATTCTCTGCCTGCCTTTCCCCAGTGCTCTGCAAGCTCTCCAGGACAACATAAAATCTGGGGCTCTGTGCTTTCTTTCGTTCTGAACAAGTGTTACTGTTTTCTGCACAAAAGCGATTCTGCGAAGCAATGTGAACAGGCACAGAGAAGGTGCTAGCAGGGAATTCTCTGCCTGCCTTTCCCCAGTGCTCTGCAAGCTCTCCAGGACAACATAAAATCTGGGGTTCTGTGCTTTCTTTCATTCTGAACAAGTGTTACTGTTTTCTGCACAAAAGCGATTCTGCAAAGCAATGTGAACACTTGTGCTTCCCAGGCACAGAGAAGGTGCTAGCAGGGAATTCTCTGCCTGCCTTTCCCCAGTGCTCTGCAAGCTCTCCAGGACAACATAAAATCTGGGGCTCTGTGCTTTCTTTCGTTCTGAACAAGTGTTACTGTTTTCTGCACAAAAGCGATTCTGCGAAGCAATGTGAACACTTGTGCTTCCCAGGCACAGAGAAGGTGCTAGCAGGGAATTCTCTGCCTGCCTTTCCCCAGTGCTCTGCAAGCTCTCCAGGACAACATAAAATCTGGGGCTCTGTGCTTTCTTTCGTTCTGAACAAGTGTTACTGTTTTCTGCACAAAAGCGATTCTGCGAAGCAATGTGAACACTTCTGCTTCCCAGGCACAGAGAAGGTGCTAGCAGGGAATTCTCTGCCTGCCTTTCCCCAGTGCTCTGCAAGCTCCCCAGAACAACATAAAATCTGGGGCTCTGTGCTTTCTTTCGTTCTGAACAAGTGTTACTGTTTTCTGCACAAAAGCGATTCTGCGAAGCAATGTGAACAGGCACAGAGAAGGTGCTAGCAGGGAATTCTCTGCCTGCCTTTCCCCAGTGCTCTGCAAGCTCTCCAGGACAACATAAAATCTGGGGTTCTGTGCTTTCTTTCGTTCTGAACAAGTGTTACTGTTTTCTGCACAAAAGCGATTCTGCGAAGCAATGTGAACACTTGTGCTTCCCAGGCACAGAGAAGGTGCTAGCAGGGAATTCTCTGCCTGCCTTTCCCCAGTGCTCTGCAAGCTCTCCAGGACAACATAAAATCTGGGGCTCTGTGCTTTCTTTCGTTCTGAACAAGTGTTACTGTTTTCTGCACAAAAGCGATTCTGCGAAGCAATGTGAACACTTGTGCTTCCCAGGCACAGAGAAGGTGCTAGCAGGGAATTCTCTGCCTGCCTTTCCCCAGTGCTCTGCAAGCTCTCCAGGACAACATAAAATCTGGGGCTCTGTGCTTTCTTTCGTTCTGAACAAGTGTTACTGTTTTCTGCACAAAAGCGATTCTGCGAAGCAATGTGAACACTTCTGCTTCCCAGGCACAGAGAAGGTGCTAGCAGGGAATTCTCTGCCTGCCTTTCCCCAGTGCTCTGCAAGCTCCCCAGAACAACATAAAATCTGGGGCTCTGTGCTTTCTTTCGTTCTGAACAAGTGTTACTGTTTTCTGCACAAAAGCGATTCTGCGAAGCAATGTGAACAGGCACAGAGAAGGTGCTAGCAGGGAATTCTCTGCCTGCCTTTCCCCAGTGCTCTGCAAGCTCTCCAGGACAACATAAAATCTGGGGTTCTGTGCTTTCTTTCATTCTGAACAAGTGTTACTGTTTTCTGCACAAAAGCGATTCTGCGAAGCAATGTGAACACTTGTGCTTCCCAGGCACAGAGAAGGTGCTAGCAGGGAATTCTCTGCCTGCCTTTCCCCAGTGCTCTGCAAGCTCTCCAGGACAACATAAAATCTGGGGCTCTGTGCTTTCTTTCGTTCTGAACAAGTGTTACTGTTTTCTGCACAAAAGCGATTCTGCAAAGCAATGTGAACAGGCACAGAGAAGGTGCTAGCAGGGAATTCTCTGCCTGCCTTTCCTCAGTGCTCTGCAAGCTCTCCAGGACAACATAAAATCTGGGGTTCTGTGCTTTCTTTCATTCTGAACAAGTGTTACTGTTTTCTGCACAAAAGCGATTCTGCGAAGCAATGTGAACACTTCTGCTTCCCAGGCACAGAGAAGGTGCTAGCAGGGAATTCTCTGCCTGCCTTTCCCCAGTGCTCTGCAAGCTCTCCAGGACAACAGCAAATCTGGGGCTCTGTGCTTTCTTTCGTTCTGAACAAGTGTTACTGTTTTCTGCAGAAAAGCGATTCTGCGAAGTAATGTGAACACTTCTGCTTCCCAGGCACAGAGAAGGTGCTAGCAGGGAATTCTCTGCCTGCCTTTCCCCAGTGCTCTGCAAGCTCTCCAGGACAACATAAAATCTGGGGCTCTGTGCTTTCTTTCGTTCTGAACAACTGTTACTGTTTTCTGCACAAAAGCGATTCTGCGAAGCAATGTGAACAGGCACAGAGAAGGTGCTAGCAGGGAATTCTCTGCCTGCCTTTTCCCAGTGCTCTGCAAGCTCTCCAGGACAACATAAAATCTGGGGCTCTGTGCTTTCTTTCGTTCTGAACAAGTGTTACTGTTTTCTGCACAAAAGCGATTCTGCGAAGCAATGTGAACACTTCTGCTTCCCAGGCACAGAGAAGGTGTTAGCAGGGAATTCTCTGCCTGCCTTTCCCCAGTGCTCTGCAAGCTCTCCAGGACAACATAAAATCTGGGGCTCTGTGCTTTCTTTCGTTCTGAACAAGTGTTACTGTTTTCTGCACAAAAGCGATTCTGCGAAGCAATGTGAACAGGCACAGAGAAGGTGCTAGCAGGGAATTCTCTGCCTGCCTTCCTCAGTGCTCTGCAAGCTCTCCAGGACAACATAAAATCTGGGGTTCTGTGCTTTCTTTCGTTCTGAACAAGTGTTACTGTTTTCTGCACAAAAGCGATTCTGCGAAGCAATGTGAACACTTGTGCTTCCCAGGCACAGAGAAGGTGCTAGCAGGGAATTCTCTGCCTGCCTTTCCCCAGTGCTCTGCAAGCTCTCCAGGACAACATAAAATCTGGGGCTCTGTGCTTTCTTTCGTTCTGAACAAGTGTTACTGTTTTCTGCACAAAAGCGATTCTGCGAAGCAATGTGAACACTTCTGCTTCCCAGGCACAGAGAAGGTGCTAGCAGGGAATTCTCTGCCTGCCTTTCCCCAGTGCTCTGCAAGCTCTCCAGGACAACATAAAATCTGGGGCTCTGTGCTTTCTTTTGTTCTGAACAAGTGTTACTGTTTTCTGCACAAAAGCGATTCTGCGAAGCAATGTGAGCACTTGTGCTTCCCAGGCACAGAGAAGGTGCTAGCAGGGAATTCTCTGCCTGCCTTTCCCCAGTGCTCTGCAAGCTCTCCAGCACAACATAAAATCTGGGGCTCTGTGCTTTCTTTCGTTCTGAACAAGTGTTACTGTTTTCTGCACAAAAGCGATTCTGCGAAGCAATGTGAACACTTGTGCTTCCCAGGCACAGAGAAGGTGCTAGCAGGGAATTCTCTGCCTGCCTTTCCCCAGTGCTCTGCAAGCTCTCCAGGACAACATAAAATCTGGGGCTCTGTGCTTTCTTTCGTTCTGAACAAGTGTTACTGTTTTCTGCACAAAAGCGATTCTGCGAAGCAATGTGAACACTTCTGCTTCCCAGGCACAGAGAAGGTGCTAGCAGGGAATTCTCTGCCTGCCTTTCCCCAGTGCTCTGCAAGCTCTCCAGGACAACATAAAATCTGGGGCTCTGTGCTTTCTTTCGTTCTGAACAAGTGTTACTGTTTTCTGCACAAAAGCGATTCTGCGAAGCAATGTGAACACTTGTGCTTCCCAGGCACAGAGAAGGTGCTAGCAGGGAATTCTCTGCCTGCCTTTCCCCAGTGCTCTGCAAGCTCTCCAGGACAACATAAAATCTGGGGCTCTGTGCTTTCTTTCGTTCTGAACAAGTGTTACTGTTTTCTGCACAAAAGCGATTCTGCGAAGCAATGTGAACACTTGTGCTTCCCAGGCACAGAGAAGGTGCTAGCAGGGAATTCTCTGCCTGCCTTTCCCCAGTGCTCTGCAAGCTCTCCAGGACAACATAAAATCTGGGGCTCTGTGCTTTCTTTCGTTCTGAACAAGTGTTACTGTTTTCTGCACAAAAGCGATTCTGCGAAGCAATGTGAACACTTCTGCTTCCCAGGCACAGAGAAGGTGCTAGCAGGGAATTCTCTGCCTGCCTTTCCCCAGTGCTCTGCAAGCTCCCCAGAACAACATAAAATCTGGGGCTCTGTGCTTTCTTTCGTTCTGAACAAGTGTTACTGTTTTCTGCACAAAAGCGATTCTGCGAAGCAATGTGAACAGGCACAGAGAAGGTGCTAGCAGGGAATTCTCTGCCTGCCTTTCCCCAGTGCTCTGCAAGCTCTCCAGGACAACATAAAATCTGGGGTTCTGTGCTTTCTTTCGTTCTGAACAAGTGTTACTGTTTTCTGCACAAAAGCGATTCTGCGAAGCAATGTGAACACTTGTGCTTCCCAGGCACAGAGAAGGTGCTAGCAGGGAATTCTCTGCCTGCCTTTCCCCAGTGCTCTGCAAGCTCTCCAGGACAACATAAAATCTGGGGCTCTGTGCTTTCTTTCGTTCTGAACAAGTGTTACTGTTTTCTGCACAAAAGCGATTCTGCGAAGCAATGTGAACACTTGTGCTTCCCAGGCACAGAGAAGGTGCTAGCAGGGAATTCTCTGCCTGCCTTTCCCCAGTGCTCTGCAAGCTCTCCAGGACAACATAAAATCTGGGGCTCTGTGCTTTCTTTCGTTCTGAACAAGTGTTACTGTTTTCTGCACAAAAGCGATTCTGCGAAGCAATGTGAACACTTCTGCTTCCCAGGCACAGAGAAGGTGCTAGCAGGGAATTCTCTGCCTGCCTTTCCCCAGTGCTCTGCAAGCTCCCCAGAACAACATAAAATCTGGGGCTCTGTGCTTTCTTTCGTTCTGAACAAGTGTTACTGTTTTCTGCACAAAAGCGATTCTGCGAAGCAATGTGAACAGGCACAGAGAAGGTGCTAGCAGGGAATTCTCTGCCTGCCTTTCCCCAGTGCTCTGCAAGCTCTCCAGGACAACATAAAATCTGGGGTTCTGTGCTTTCTTTCATTCTGAACAAGTGTTACTGTTTTCTGCACAAAAGCGATTCTGCGAAGCAATGTGAACACTTGTGCTTCCCAGGCACAGAGAAGGTGCTAGCAGGGAATTCTCTGCCTGCCTTTCCCCAGTGCTCTGCAAGCTCTCCAGGACAACATAAAATCTGGGGCTCTGTGCTTTCTTTCGTTCTGAACAAGTGTTACTGTTTTCTGCACAAAAGCGATTCTGCAAAGCAATGTGAACAGGCACAGAGAAGGTGCTAGCAGGGAATTCTCTGCCTGCCTTTCCTCAGTGCTCTGCAAGCTCTCCAGGACAACATAAAATCTGGGGTTCTGTGCTTTCTTTCATTCTGAACAAGTGTTACTGTTTTCTGCACAAAAGCGATTCTGCGAAGCAATGTGAACACTTCTGCTTCCCAGGCACAGAGAAGGTGCTAGCAGGGAATTCTCTGCCTGCCTTTCCCCAGTGCTCTGCAAGCTCTCCAGGACAACAGCAAATCTGGGGCTCTGTGCTTTCTTTCGTTCTGAACAAGTGTTACTGTTTTCTGCAGAAAAGCGATTCTGCGAAGTAATGTGAACACTTCTGCTTCCCAGGCACAGAGAAGGTGCTAGCAGGGAATTCTCTGCCTGCCTTTCCCCAGTGCTCTGCAAGCTCTCCAGGACAACATAAAATCTGGGGCTCTGTGCTTTCTTTCGTTCTGAACAACTGTTACTGTTTTCTGCACAAAAGCGATTCTGCGAAGCAATGTGAACAGGCACAGAGAAGGTGCTAGCAGGGAATTCTCTGCCTGCCTTTTCCCAGTGCTCTGCAAGCTCTCCAGGACAACATAAAATCTGGGGCTCTGTGCTTTCTTTCGTTCTGAACAAGTGTTACTGTTTTCTGCACAAAAGCGATTCTGCGAAGCAATGTGAACACTTCTGCTTCCCAGGCACAGAGAAGGTGTTAGCAGGGAATTCTCTGCCTGCCTTTCCCCAGTGCTCTGCAAGCTCTCCAGGACAACATAAAATCTGGGGCTCTGTGCTTTCTTTCGTTCTGAACAAGTGTTACTGTTTTCTGCACAAAAGCGATTCTGCGAAGCAATGTGAACAGGCACAGAGAAGGTGCTAGCAGGGAATTCTCTGCCTGCCTTCCTCAGTGCTCTGCAAGCTCTCCAGGACAACATAAAATCTGGGGTTCTGTGCTTTCTTTCGTTCTGAACAAGTGTTACTGTTTTCTGCACAAAAGCGATTCTGCGAAGCAATGTGAACACTTGTGCTTCCCAGGCACAGAGAAGGTGCTAGCAGGGAATTCTCTGCCTGCCTTTCCCCAGTGCTCTGCAAGCTCTCCAGGACAACATAAAATCTGGGGCTCTGTGCTTTCTTTCGTTCTGAACAAGTGTTACTGTTTTCTGCACAAAAGCGATTCTGCGAAGCAATGTGAACACTTCTGCTTCCCAGGCACAGAGAAGGTGCTAGCAGGGAATTCTCTGCCTGCCTTTCCCCAGTGCTCTGCAAGCTCTCCAGGACAACATAAAATCTGGGGCTCTGTGCTTTCTTTTGTTCTGAACAAGTGTTACTGTTTTCTGCACAAAAGCGATTCTGCGAAGCAATGTGAGCACTTGTGCTTCCCAGGCACAGAGAAGGTGCTAGCAGGGAATTCTCTGCCTGCCTTTCCCCAGTGCTCTGCAAGCTCTCCAGCACAACATAAAATCTGGGGCTCTGTGCTTTCTTTCGTTCTGAACAAGTGTTACTGTTTTCTGCACAAAAGCGATTCTGCGAAGCAATGTGAACACTTGTGCTTCCCAGGCACAGAGAAGGTGCTAGCAGGGAATTCTCTGCCTGCCTTTCCCCAGTGCTCTGCAAGCTCTCCAGGACAACATAAAATCTGGGGCTCTGTGCTTTCTTTCGTTCTGAACAAGTGTTACTGTTTTCTGCACAAAAGCGATTCTGCGAAGCAATGTGAACACTTCTGCTTCCCAGGCACAGAGAAGGTGCTAGCAGGGAATTCTCTGCCTGCCTTTCCCCAGTGCTCTGCAAGCTCTCCAGGACAACATAAAATCTGGGGCTCTGTGCTTTCTTTCGTTCTGAACAAGTGTTACTGTTTTCTGCACAAAAGCGATTCTGCGAAGCAATGTGAACACTTCTGCTTCCCAGGCACAGAGAAGGTGCTAGCAGGGAATTCTCTGCCTGCCTTTCCCCAGTGCTCTGCAAGCTCTCCAGGACAACATAAAATCTGGGGCTCTGTGCTTTCTTTCGTTCTGAACAAGTGTTACTGTTTTCTGCACAAAAGCGATTCTGCGAAGCAATGTGAACACTTGTGCTTCCCAGGCACAGAGAAGGTGCTAGCAGGGAATTCTCTGCCTGCCTTTCCCCAGTGCTCTGCAAGCTCTCCAGGACAACATAAAATCTGGGGCTCTGTGCTTTCTTTCGTTCTGAACAAGTGTTACTGTTTTCTGCACAAAAGCGATTCTGCGAAGCAATGTGAACACTTCTGCTTCCCAGGCACAGAGAAGGTGCTAGCAGGGAATTCTCTGCCTGCCTTTCCCCAGTGCTCTGCAAGCTCCCCAGAACAACATAAAATCTGGGGCTCTGTGCTTTCTTTCATTCTGAACAAGTGTTACTGTTTTCTGCACAAAAGCGATTCTGCGAAGCAATGTGAACAGGCACAGAGAAGGTGCTAGCAGGGAATTCTCTGCCTGCCTTTCCCCAGTGCTCTGCAAGCTCTCCAGGACAACATAAAATCTGGGGCTCTGTGCTTCCTTTCATTCTGAACAAGTGTTACTGTTTTCTGCACAAAAGCGATTCTGCGAAGCAATGTGAACAGGCACAGAGAAGGTGCTAGCAGGGAATTCTCTGCCTGCCTTTCCCCAGTGCTCTGCAAGCTCTCCAGGACAACATAAAATCTGGGGTTCTGTGCTTTCTTTCATTCTGAACAAGTGTTACTGTTTTCTGCACAAAAGCGATTCTGCGAAGCAATGTGAACACTTGTGCTTCCCAGGCACAGAGAAGGTGCTAGCAGGGAATTCTCTGCCTGCCTTTCCCCAGTGCTCTGCAAGCTCTCCAGGACAACATAAAATCTGGGGCTCTGTGCTTTCTTTCGTTCTGAACAAGTGTTACTGTTTTCTGCACAAAAGCGATTCTGCGAAGCAATGTGAACACTTGTGCTTCCCAGGCACAGAGAAGGTGCTAGCAGGGAATTCTCTGCCTGTCTTTCCCCAGTGCTCTGCAAGCTCTCCAGGACAACATAAAATCTGGGGCTCTGTGCTTTCTTTCGTTCTGAACAAGTGTTACTGTTTTCTGCACAAAAGCGATTCTGCGAAGCAATGTGAACACTTGTGCTTCCCAGGCACAGAGAAGGTGCTAGCAGGGAATTCTCTGCCTGTCTTTCCCCAGTGCTCTGCAAGCTCTCCAGGACAACATAAAATCTGGGGCTCTGTGCTTTCTTTCGTTCTGAACAAGTGTTACTGTTTTCTGCACAAAAGCGATTCTGTGAAGCAATGTGAACACTTGTGCTTCCCAGGCACAGAGAAGGTGCTAGCAGGGAATTCTCTGCCTGCCTTTCCCCAGTGCTCTGCAAGCTCTCCAGGACAACATAAAATCTGGGGCTCTGTGCTTTCTTTCGTTCTGAACAAGTGTTACTGTTTTCTGCACAAAAGCGATTCTGCGAAGCAATGTGAACACTTGTGCTTCCCAGGCACAGAGAAGGTGCTAGCAGGGAATTCTCTGCCTGCCTTTCCCCAGTGCTCTGCAAGCTCTCCAGGACAACATAAAATCTGGGGCTCTGTGCTTTCTTTCGTTCTGAACAAGTGTTACTGTTTTCTGCACAAAAGCGATTCTGCGAAGCAATGTGAACACTTGTGCTTCCCAGGCACAGAGAAGGTGCTAGCAGGGAATTCTCTGCCTGCCTTTCCCCAGTGCTCTGCAAGCTCTCCAGGACAACATAAAATCTGGGGCTCTGTGCTTTCTTTCGTTCTGAACAAGTGTTACTGTTTTCTGCACAAAAGCGATTCTGCGAAGCAATGTGAACACTTCTGCTTCCCAGGCACAGAGAAGGTGCTAGCAGGGAATTCTCTGCCTGCCTTTCCCCAGTGCTCTGCAAGCTCCCCAGAACAACATAAAATCTGGGGCTCTGTGCTTTCTTTCGTTCTGAACAAGTGTTACTGTTTTCTGCACAAAAGCGATTCTGCGAAGCAATGTGAACAGGCACAGAGAAGGTGCTAGCAGGGAATTCTCTGCCTGCCTTTCCCCAGTGCTCTGCAAGCTCTCCAGGACAACATAAAATCTGGGGTTCTGTGCTTTCTTTCATTCTGAACAAGTGTTACTGTTTTCTGCACAAAAGCGATTCTGCGAAGCAATGTGAACACTTCTGCTTCCCAGGCACAGAGAAGGGGCTAGCAGGGAATTCTCTGCCTGCCTTTCCCCAGTGCTCTGCAAGCTCTCCAGGACAACATAAAATCTGGGGCTCTGTGCTTTCTTTCGTTCTGAACAAGTATTACTGTTTTCTGCACAAAAGCGATTCTGCGAAGCAATGTGAACACTTCTGCTTCCCAGGCACAGAGAAGGTGCTAGCAGGGAATTCTCTGCCTGCCTTTCCCCAGTGCTCTGCAAGCTCTCCAGGACAACATAAAATCTGGGGCTCTGTGCTTTCTTTCGTTCTGAACAAGTGTTACTGTTTTCTGCACAAAAGCGATTCTGCGAAGCAATGTGAACACTTCTGCTTCCCAGGCACAGAGAAGGTGCTAGCAGGGAATTCTCTGCCTGCCTTTCCCCAGTGCTCTGCAAGCTCCCCAGAACAACATAAAATCTGGGGCTCTGTGCTTTCTTTCGTTCTGAACAAGTGTTACTGTTTTCTGCACAAAAGCGATTCTGCGAAGCAATGTGAACAGGCACAGAGAAGGTGCTAGCAGGGAATTCTCTGCCTGCCTTTCCCCAGTGCTCTGCAAGCTCTCCAGGACAACATAAAATCTGGGGTTCTGTGCTTTCTTTCATTCTGAACAAGTGTTACTGTTTTCTGCACAAAAGCGATTCTGCGAAGCAATGTGAACACTTGTGCTTCCCAGGCACAGAGAAGGTGCTAGCAGGGAATTCTCTGCCTGCCTTTCCCCAGTGCTCTGCAAGCTCTCCAGGACAACATAAAATCTGGGGCTCTGTGCTTTCTTTCGTTCTGAACAAGTGTTACTGTTTTCTGCACAAAAGCGATTCTGCGAAGCAATGTGAACACTTGTGCTTCCCAGGCACAGAGAAGGTGCTAGCAGGGAATTCTCTGCCTGCCTTTCCCCAGTGCTCTGCAAGCTCTCCAGGACAACATAAAATCTGGGGCTCTGTGCTTTCTTTCGTTCTGAACAAGTGTTACTGTTTTCTGCACAAAAGCGATTCTGCGAAGCAATGTGAACACTTCTGCTTCCCAGGCACAGAGAAGGTGCTAGCAGGGAATTCTCTGCCTGCCTTTCCCCAGTGCTCTGCAAGCTCCCCAGAACAACATAAAATCTGGGGCTCTGTGCTTTCTTTCGTTCTGAACAAGTGTTACTGTTTTCTGCACAAAAGCGATTCTGCGAAGCAATGTGAACAGGCACAGAGAAGGTGCTAGCAGGGAATTCTCTGCCTGCCTTTCCCCAGTGCTCTGCAAGCTCTCCAGGACAACATAAAATCTGGGGTTCTGTGCTTTCTTTCATTCTGAACAAGTGTTACTGTTTTCTGCACAAAAGCGATTCTGCGAAGCAATGTGAACACTTGTGCTTCCCAGGCACAGAGAAGGTGCTAGCAGGGAATTCTCTGCCTGCCTTTCCCCAGTGCTCTGCAAGCTCTCCAGGACAACATAAAATCTGGGGCTCTGTGCTTTCTTTCGTTCTGAACAAGTGTTACTGTTTTCTGCACAAAAGCGATTCTGCGAAGCAATGTGAACACTTGTGCTTCCCAGGCACAGAGAAGGTGCTAGCAGGGAATTCTCTGCCTGCCTTTCCCCAGTGCTCTGCAAGCTCTCCAGGACAACATAAAATCTGGGGCTCTGTGCTTTCTTTCGTTCTGAACAAGTGTTACTGTTTTCTGCACAAAAGCGATTCTGCGAAGCAATGTGAACACTTCTGCTTCCCAGGCACAGAGAAGGTGCTAGCAGGGAATTCTCTGCCTGCCTTTCCCCAGTGCTCTGCAAGCTCTCCAGAACAACATAAAATCTGGGGCTCTGTGCTTTCTTTCGTTCTGAACAAGTGTTACTGTTTTCTGCACAAAAGCGATTCTGCGAAGCAATGTGAACAGGCACAGAGAAGGTGCTAGCAGGGAATTCTCTGCCTGCCTTTCCCCAGTGCTCTGCAAGCTCTCCAGGACAACATAAAATCTGGGGTTCTGTGCTTACTTTCATTCTGAACAAGTGTTACTGTTTTCTGCACAAAAGCGATTCTGCGAAGCAATGTGAACACTTCTGCTTCCCAGGCACAGAGAAGGTGCTAGCAGGGAATTCTCTGCCTGCCTTTCCCCAGTGCTCTGCAAGCTCTCCAGGACAACATAAAATCTGGGGCTCTGTGCTTTCTTTCGTTCTGAACAAGTGTTACTGTTTTCTGCACAAAAGCGATTCTGCGAAGCAATGTGAACAGGCACAGAGAAGGTGCTAGCAGGGAATTCTCTGCCTGCCTTTCCCCAGTGCTCTGCAAGCTCTCCAGGACAACATAAAATCTGGGGTTCTGTGCTTTCTTTCATTCTGAACAAGTGTTACTGTTTTCTGCACAAAAGCGATTCTGCAAAGCAATGTGAACACTTGTGCTTCCCAGGCACAGAGAAGGTGCTAGCAGGGAATTCTCTGCCTGCCTTTCCCCAGTGCTCTGCAAGCTCTCCAGGACAACATAAAATCTGGGGCTCTGTGCTTTCTTTCGTTCTGAACAAGTGTTACTGTTTTCTGCACAAAAGCGATTCTGCGAAGCAATGTGAACACTTGTGCTTCCCAGGCACAGAGAAGGTGCTAGCAGGGAATTCTCTGCCTGCCTTTCCCCAGTGCTCTGCAAGCTCTCCAGGACAACATAAAATCTGGGGCTCTGTGCTTTCTTTCGTTCTGAACAAGTGTTACTGTTTTCTGCACAAAAGCGATTCTGCGAAGCAATGTGAACACTTCTGCTTCCCAGGCACAGAGAAGGTGCTAGCAGGGAATTCTCTGCCTGCCTTTCCCCAGTGCTCTGCAAGCTCCCCAGAACAACATAAAATCTGGGGCTCTGTGCTTTCTTTCGTTCTGAACAAGTGTTACTGTTTTCTGCACAAAAGCGATTCTGCGAAGCAATGTGAACAGGCACAGAGAAGGTGCTAGCAGGGAATTCTCTGCCTGCCTTTCCCCAGTGCTCTGCAAGCTCTCCAGGACAACATAAAATCTGGGGTTCTGTGCTTTCTTTCGTTCTGAACAAGTGTTACTGTTTTCTGCACAAAAGCGATTCTGCGAAGCAATGTGAACACTTGTGCTTCCCAGGCACAGAGAAGGTGCTAGCAGGGAATTCTCTGCCTGCCTTTCCCCAGTGCTCTGCAAGCTCTCCAGGACAACATAAAATCTGGGGCTCTGTGCTTTCTTTCGTTCTGAACAAGTGTTACTGTTTTCTGCACAAAAGCGATTCTGCGAAGCAATGTGAACACTTGTGCTTCCCAGGCACAGAGAAGGTGCTAGCAGGGAATTCTCTGCCTGCCTTTCCCCAGTGCTCTGCAAGCTCTCCAGGACAACATAAAATCTGGGGCTCTGTGCTTTCTTTCGTTCTGAACAAGTGTTACTGTTTTCTGCACAAAAGCGATTCTGCGAAGCAATGTGAACACTTCTGCTTCCCAGGCACAGAGAAGGTGCTAGCAGGGAATTCTCTGCCTGCCTTTCCCCAGTGCTCTGCAAGCTCCCCAGAACAACATAAAATCTGGGGCTCTGTGCTTTCTTTCGTTCTGAACAAGTGTTACTGTTTTCTGCACAAAAGCGATTCTGCGAAGCAATGTGAACAGGCACAGAGAAGGTGCTAGCAGGGAATTCTCTGCCTGCCTTTCCCCAGTGCTCTGCAAGCTCTCCAGGACAACATAAAATCTGGGGTTCTGTGCTTTCTTTCATTCTGAACAAGTGTTACTGTTTTCTGCACAAAAGCGATTCTGCGAAGCAATGTGAACACTTGTGCTTCCCAGGCACAGAGAAGGTGCTAGCAGGGAATTCTCTGCCTGCCTTTCCCCAGTGCTCTGCAAGCTCTCCAGGACAACATAAAATCTGGGGCTCTGTGCTTTCTTTCGTTCTGAACAAGTGTTACTGTTTTCTGCACAAAAGCGATTCTGCGAAGCAATGTGAACACTTGTGCTTCCCAGGCACAGAGAAGGTGCTAGCAGGGAATTCTCTGCCTGCCTTTCCCCAGTGCTCTGCAAGCTCTCCAGGACAACATAAAATCTGGGGCTCTGTGCTTTCTTTCGTTCTGAACAAGTGTTACTGTTTTCTGCACAAAAGCGATTCTGCGAAGCAATATGAACACTTGTGCTTCCCAGGCACAGAGAAGGTGCTAGCAGGGAATTCTCTGCCTGCCTTTCCCCAGTGCTCTGCAAGCTCTCCAGGACAACATAAAATCTGGGGCTCTGTGCTTTCTTTCGTTCTGAACAAGTGTTACTGTTTTCTGCACAAAAGCGATTCTGCGAAGCAATGTGAACACTTCTGCTTCCCAGGCACAGAGAAGGTGCTAGCAGGGAATTCTCTGCCTGCCTTTCCCCAGTGCTCTGCAAGCTCCCCAGAACAACATAAAATCTGGGGCTCTGTGCTTTCTTTCGTTCTGAACAAGTGTTACTGTTTTCTGCACAAAAGCGATTCTGCGAAGCAATGTGAACAGGCACAGAGAAGGTGCTAGCAGGGAATTCTCTGCCTGCCTTTCCCCAGTGCTCTGCAAGCTCTCCAGGACAACATAAAATCTGGGGTTCTGTGCTTTCTTTCATTCTGAACAAGTGTTACTGTTTTCTGCACAAAAGCGATTCTGCGAAGCAATGTTAACACTTCTGCTTCCCAGGCACAGAGAAGGTGCTAGCAGGGAATTCTCTGCCTGCCTTTCCCCAGTGCTCTGCAAGCTCTCCAGGACAACATAAAATCTGGGGCTCTGTGCTTTCTTTCGTTCTGAACAAGTGTTACTGTTTTCTGCACAAAAGCGATTCTGCGAAGCAATGTGAACACTTCTGCTTCCCAGGCACAGAGAAGGTGCTAGCAGGGAATTCTCTGCCTGCCTTTCCCCAGTGCTCTGCAAGCTCTCCAGGACAACATAAAATCTGGGGTTCTGTGCTTACTTTCATTCTGAACAAGTGTTACTGTTTTCTGCACAAAAGCGATTCTGCGAAGCAATGTGAACACTTCTGCTTCCCAGGCACAGAGAAGGTGCTAGCAGGGAATTCTCTGCCTGCCTTTCCCCAGTGCTCTGCAAGCTCTCCAGGACAACATAAAATCTGGGGCTCTGTGCTTTCTTTCGTTCTGAACAAGTGTTACTGTTTTCTGCACAAAAGCGATTCTGCGAAGCAATGTGAACAGGCACAGAGAAGGTGCTAGCAGGGAATTCTCTGCCTGCCTTTCCCCAGTGCTCTGCAAGCTCTCCAGGACAACATAAAATCTGGGGTTCTGTGCTTTCTTTCATTCTGAACAAGTGTTACTGTTTTCTGCACAAAAGCGATTCTGCGAAGCAATGTGAACACTTCTGCTTCCCAGGCACAGAGAAGGTGCTAGCAGGGAATTCTCTGCCTGCCTTTCCCCAGTGCTCTGCAAGCTCTCCAGGACAACATAAAATCTGGTGCTCTGTGCTTTCTTTCGTTCTGAACAAGTGTTACTGTTTTCTGCACAAAAGCGATTCTGCGAAGCAATGTGAACACTTCTGCTTCCCAGGCACAGAGAAGGTGCTAGCAGGGAATTCTCTGCCTGCCTTTCCCCAGTGCTCTGCAAGCTCCCCAGAACAACATAAAATCTGGGGCTCTGTGCTTTCTTTCGTTCTGAACAAGTGTTACTGTTTTCTGCACAAAAGCGATTCTGCGAAGCAATGTGAACAGGCACAGAGAAGGTGCTAGCAGGGAATTCTCTGCCTGCCTTTCCCCAGTGCTCTGCAAGCTCTCCAGGACAACATAAAATCTGGGGCTCTGTGCTTTCTTTCATTCTGAACAAGTGTTACTGTTTTCTGCACAAAAGCGATTCTGCGAAGCAATGTGAACACTTGTGCTTCCCAGGCACAGAGAAGGTGCTAGCAGGGAATTCTCTGCCTGCCTTTCCCCAGTGCTCTGCAAGCTCTCCAGGACAACATAAAATCTGGGGCTCTGTGCTTTCTTTTGTTCTGAACAAGTGTTACTGTTTTCTGCACAAAAGCGATTCTGCGAAGCAATGTGAACACTTGTGCTTCCCAGGCACAGAGAAGGTGCTAGCAGGGAATTCTCTGCCTGCCTTTCCCCAGTGCTCTGCAAGCTCTCCAGGACAACATAAAATCTGGGGCTCTGTGCTTTCTTTCGTTCTGAACAAGTGTTACTGTTTTCTGCACAAAAGCGATTCTGCGAAGCAATGTGAACACTTCTGCTTCCCAGGCACAGAGAAGGTGCTAGCAGGGAATTCTCTGCCTGCCTTTCCCCAGTGCTCTGCAAGCTCCCCAGAACAACATAAAATCTGGGGCTCTGTGCTTTCTTTCGTTCTGAACAAGTGTTACTGTTTTCTGCACAAAAGCGATTCTGCGAAGCAATGTGAACAGGCACAGAGAAGGTGCTAGCACGAATTCTCTGCCTGCCTTTCCCCAGTGCTCTGCAAGCTCTCCAGGACAACATAAAATCTGGGGTTCTGTGCTTTCTTTCATTCTGAACAAGTGTTACTGTTTTCTGCACAAAAGCGATTCTGCGAAGCAATGTGAACACTTCTGCTTCCCAGGCACAGAGAAGGTGCTAGCAGGGAATTCTCTGCCTGCCTTTCCCCAGTGCTCTGCAAGCTCTCCAGGACAACAGCAAATCTGGGGCTCTGTGCTTTCTTTCGTTCTGAACAAGTGTTACTGTTTTCTGCACAAAAGCGATTCTGCGAAGCAATGTGAACACTTGTGCTTCCCAGGCACAGAGAAGGTGCTAGCAGGGAATTCTCTGCCTGCCTTTCCCCAGTGCTCTGCAAGCTCTCCAGGACAACATAAAATCTGGGGCTCTGTGCTTTCCTTCGTTCTGAACAAGTGTTACTGTTTTCTGCACAAAAGCGATTCTGCGAAGCAATGTGAACACTTCTGCTTCCCAGGCACAGAGAAGGTGCTAGCAGGGAATTCTCTGCCTGCCTTTCCCCAGTGCTCTGCAAGCTCCCCAGAACAACATAAAATCTGGGGCTCTGTGCTTTCTTTCGTTCTGAACAAGTGTTACTGTTTTCTGCACAAAAGCGATTCTGCGAAGCAATGTGAACAGGCACAGAGAAGGTGCTAGCAGGGAATTCTCTGCCTGCCTTTCCCCAGTGCTCTGCAAGCTCTCCAGGACAACATAAAATCTGGGGTTCTGTGCTTTCTTTCATTCTGAACAAGTGTTACTGTTTTCTGCACAAAAGCGATTCTGCGAAGCAATGTGAACACTTGTGCTTCCCAGGCACAGAGAAGGTGCTAGCAGGGAATTCTCTGCCTGCCTTTCCCCAGTGCTCTGCAAGCTCTCCAGGACAACATAAAATCTGGGGCTCTGTGCTTTCTTTCGTTCTGAACAAGTGTTACTGTTTTCTGCACAAAAGCGATTCTGCGAAGCAATGTGAACACTTGTGCTTCCCAGGCACAGAGAAGGTGCTAGCAGGGAATTCTCTGCCTGTCTTTCCCCAGTGCTCTGCAAGCTCTCCAGGACAACATAAAATCTGGGGCTCTGTGCTTTCTTTCGTTCTGAACAAGTGTTACTGTTTTCTGCACAAAAGCGATTCTGTGAAGCAATGTGAACACTTGTGTTTCCCAGGCACAGAGAAGGTGCTAGCAGGGAATTCTCTGCCTGCCTTTCCCCAGTGCTCTGCAAGCTCTCCAGGACAACATAAAATCTGGGGCTCTGTGCTTTCTTTCGTTCTGAACAAGTGTTACTGTTTTCTGCACAAAAGCGATTCTGCGAAGCAATATGAACACTTGTGCTTCCCAGGCACAGAGAAGGTGCTAGCAGGGAATTCTCTGCCTGCCTTTCCCCAGTGCTCTGCAAGCTCTCCAGGACAACATAAAATCTGGGGCTCTGTGCTTTCTTTCGTTCTGAACAAGTGTTACTGTTTTCTGCACAAAAGCGATTCTGCGAAGCAATGTGAACACTTCTGCTTCCCAGGCACAGAGAAGGTGCTAGCAGGGAATTCTCTGCCTGCCTTTCCCCAGTGCTCTGCAAGCTCCCCAGAACAACATAAAATCTGGGGCTCTGTGCTTTCTTTCGTTCTGAACAAGTGTTACTGTTTTCTGCACAAAAGCGATTCTGCGAAGCAATGTGAACAGGCACAGAGAAGGTGCTAGCAGGGAATTCTCTGCCTGCCTTTCCTCAGTGCTCTGCAAGCTCTCCAGGACAACATAAAATCTGGGGTTCTGTGCTTTCTTTCATTCTGAACAAGTGTTACTGTTTTCTGCACAAAAGCGATTCTGCGAAGCAATGTGAACACTTCTGCTTCCCAGGCACAGAGAAGGTGCTAGCAGGGAATTCTCTGCCTGCCTTTCCCCAGTGCTCTGCAAGCTCTCCAGGACAACATAAAATCTGGGGCTCTGTGCTTTCTTTCGTTCTGAACAAGTGTTACTGTTTTCTGCACAAAAGCGATTCTGCGAAGCAATGTGAACACTTCTGCTTCCCAGGCACAGAGAAGGTGCTAGCAGGGAATTCTCTGCCTGCCTTTCCCCAGTGCTCTGCAAGCTCTCCAGGACAACATAAAATCTGGGGCTCTGTGCTTTCTTTCGTTCTGAACAAGTGTTACTGTTTTCTGCACAAAAGCGATTCTGCGAAGCAATGTGAACACTTGTGCTTCCCAGGCACAGAGAAGGTGCTAGCAGGGAATTCTCTGCCTGTCTTTCCCCAGTGCTCTGCAAGCTCTCCAGGACAACATAAAATCTGGGGCTCTGTGCTTTCTTTCGTTCTGAACAAGTGTTACTGTTTTCTGCACAAAAGCGATTCTGTGAAGCAATGTGAACACTTGTGTTTCCCAGGCACAGAGAAGGTGCTAGCAGGGAATTCTCTGCCTGCCTTTCCCCAGTGCTCTGCAAGCTCTCCAGGACAACATAAAATCTGGGGCTCTGTGCTTTCTTTCGTTCTGAACAAGTGTTACTGTTTTCTGCACAAAAGCGATTCTGCGAAGCAATATGAACACTTGTGCTTCCCAGGCACAGAGAAGGTGCTAGCAGGGAATTCTCTGCCTGCCTTTCCCCAGTGCTCTGCAAGCTCTCCAGGACAACATAAAATCTGGGGCTCTGTGCTTTCTTTCGTTCTGAACAAGTGTTACTGTTTTCTGCACAAAAGCGATTCTGCGAAGCAATGTGAACACTTCTGCTTCCCAGGCACAGAGAAGGTGCTAGCAGGGAATTCTCTGCCTGCCTTTCCCCAGTGCTCTGCAAGCTCCCCAGAACAACATAAAATCTGGGGCTCTGTGCTTTCTTTCGTTCTGAACAAGTGTTACTGTTTTCTGCACAAAAGCGATTCTGCGAAGCAATGTGAACAGGCACAGAGAAGGTGCTAGCAGGGAATTCTCTGCCTGCCTTTCCCCAGTGCTCTGCAAGCTCTCCAGGACAACATAAAATCTGGGGTTCTGTGCTTTCTTTCATTCTGAACAAGTGTTACTGTTTTCTGCACAAAAGCGATTCTGCGAAGCAATGTTAACACTTCTGCTTCCCAGGCACAGAGAAGGTGCTAGCAGGGAATTCTCTGCCTGCCTTTCCCCAGTGCTCTGCAAGCTCTCCAGGACAACATAAAATCTGGGGCTCTGTGCTTTCTTTCGTTCTGAACAAGTGTTACTGTTTTCTGCACAAAAGCGATTCTGCGAAGCAATGTGAACACTTCTGCTTCCCAGGCACAGAGAAGGTGCTAGCAGGGAATTCTCTGCCTGCCTTTCCCCAGTGCTCTGCAAGCTCTCCAGGACAACATAAAATCTGGGGCTCTGTGCTTTCTTTCGTTCTGAACAAGTGTTACTGTTTTCTGCACAAAAGCGATTCTGCGAAGCAATGTGAACACTTGTGCTTCCCAGGCACAGAGAAGGTGCTAGCAGGGAATTCTCTGCCTGCCTTTCCCCAGTGCTCTGCAAGCTCCCCAGAACAACATAAAATCTGGGGCTCTGTGCTTTCTTTCGTTCTGAACAAGTGTTACTGTTTTCTGCACAAAAGCGATTCTGCGAAGCAATGTGAACAGGCACAGAGAAGGTGCTAGCAGGGAATTCTCTGCCTGCCTTTCCCCAGTGCTCTGCAAGCTCTCCAGGACAACATAAAATCTGGGGTTCTGTGCTTTCTTTCATTCTGAACAAGTGTTACTGTTTTCTGCACAAAAGCGATTCTGCGAAGCAATGTGAACACTTGTGCTTCCCAGGCACAGAGAAGGTGCTAGCAGGGAATTCTCTGCCTGCCTTTCCCCAGTGCTCTGCAAGCTCTCCAGGACAACATAAAATCTGGGGCTCTGTGCTTTCTTTCGTTCTGAACAAGTGTTACTGTTTTCTGCACAAAAGCGATTCTGCGAAGCAATGTGAACACTTCTGCTTCCCAGGCACAGAGAAGGTGCTAGCAGGGAATTCTCTGCCTGCCTTTCCCCAGTGCTCTGCAAGCTCCCCAGAACAACATAAAATCTGGGGCTCTGTGCTTTCTTTCGTTCTGAACAAGTGTTACTGTTTTCTGCACAAAAGCGATTCTGAGAAGCAATGTGAACAGGCACAGAGAAGGTGCTAGCAGGGAATTCTCTGCCTGCCTTTCCCCAGTGCTCTGCAAGCTCTCCAGGACAACATAAAATCTGGGGCTCTGTGCTTTCTTTCGTTCTGAACAAGTGTTACTGTTTTCTGCACAAAAGCGATTCTGCGAAGCAATGTGAACACTTGTGCTTCCCAGGCACAGAGAAGGTGCTAGCAGGGAATTCTCTGCCTGCCTTTCCCCAGTGCTCTGCAAGCTCTCCAGGACAACATAAAATCTGGGGCTCTGTGCTTTCTTTCGTTCTGAACAAGTGTTACTGTTTTCTGCACAAAAGCGATTCTGCGAAGCAATGTGAACACTTGTGCTTCCCAGGCACAGAGAAGGTGCTAGCAGGGAATTCTCTGCCTGCCTTTCCCCAGTGCTCTGCAAGCTCTCCAGGACAACATAAAATCTGGGGCTCTGTGCTTTCTTTCGTTCTGAACAAGTGTTACTGTTTTCTGCACAAAAGCGATTCTGCGAAGCAATGTGAACAGGCACAGAGAAGGTGCTAGCAGGGAATTCTCTGCCTGCCTTTCCCCAGTGCTCTGCAAGCTCTCCAGGACAACATAAAATCTGGGGTTCTGTGCTTTCTTTCATTCTGAACAAGTGTTACTGTTTTCTGCACAAAAGCGATTCTGCGAAGCAATGTGAACACTTGTGCTTCCCAGGCACAGAGAAGGTGCTAGCAGGGAATTCTCTGCCTGCCTTTCCCCAGTGCTCTGCAAGCTCTCCAGGACAACATAAAATCTGGGGCTCTGTGCTTTCTTTCGTTCTGAACAAGTGTTACTGTTTTCTGCACAAAAGCGATTCTGCGAAGCAATGTGAACACTTCTGCTTCCCAGGCACAGAGAAGGTGCTAGCAGGGAATTCTCTGCCTGCCTTTCCCCAGTGCTCTGCAAGCTCCCCAGAACAACATAAAATCTGGGGCTCTGTGCTTTCTTTCGTTCTGAACAAGTGTTACTGTTTTCTGCACAAAAGCGATTCTGCGAAGCAATGTGAACAGGCACAGAGAAGGTGCTAGCAGGGAATTCTCTGCCTGCCTTTCCCCAGTGCTCTGCAAGCTCTCCAGGACAACATAAAATCTGGGGCTCTGTGCTTTCTTTCATTCTGAACAAGTGTTACTGTTTTCTGCACAAAAGCGATTCTGCGAAGCAATGTGAACACTTGTGCTTCCCAGGCACAGAGAAGGTGCTAGCAGGGAATTCTCTGCCTGCCTTTCCCCAGTGCTCTGCAAGCTCTCCAGGACAACATAAAATCTGGGGCTCTGTGCTTTCTTTCGTTCTGAACAAGTGTTACTGTTTTCTGCACAAAAGCGATTCTGCGAAGCAATGTGAACACTTCTGCTTCCCAGGCACAGAGAAGGTGCTAGCAGGGAATTCTCTGCCTGCCTTTCCCCAGTGCTCTGCAAGCTCCCCAGAACAACATAAAATCTGGGGCTCTGTGCTTTCTTTCGTTCTGAACAAGTGTTACTGTTTTCTGCACAAAAGCGATTCTGCGAATCAATGTGAACAGGCACAGAGAAGGTGCTAGCAGGGAATTCTCTGCCTGCCTTTCCCCAGTGCTCTGCAAGCTCTCCAGGACAACATAAAATCTGGGGTTCTGTGCTTTCTTTCATTCTGAACAAGTGTTACTGTTTTCTGCACAAAAGCGATTCTGCGAAGCAATGTGAACACTTCTGCTTCCCAGGCACAGAGAAGGTGCTAGCAGGGAATTCTCTGCCTGCCTTTCCCCAGTGCTCTGCAAGCTCTCCAGGACAACAGCAAATCTGGGGCTCTGTGCTTTCTTTCGTTCTGAACAAGTGTTACTGTTTTCTGCACAAAAGCGATTCTGCGAAGCAATGTGAACACTTGTGCTTCCCAGGCACAGAGAAGGTGCTAGCAGGGAATTCTCTGCCTGCCTTTCCCCAGTGCTCTGCAAGCTCTCCAGGACAACATAAAATCTGGGGCTCTGTGCTTTCTTTCGTTCTGAACAAGTGTTACTGTTTTCTGCACAAAAGCGATTCTGCGAAGCAATGTGAACACTTCTGCTTCCCAGGCACAGAGAAGGTGCTAGCAGGGAATTCTCTGCCTGCCTTTCCCCAGTGCTCTGCAAGCTCCCCAGAACAACATAAAATCTGGGGCTCTGTGCTTTCTTTCGTTCTGAACAAGTGTTACTGTTTTCTGCACAAAAGCGATTCTGCGAAGCAACGTGAACAGGCACAGAGAAGGTGCTAGCAGGGAATTCTCTGCCTGCCTTTCCCCAGTGCTCTGCAAGCTCTCCAGGACAACATAAAATCTGGGGTTCTGTGCTTTCTTTCATTCTGAACAAGTGTTACTGTTTTCTGCACAAAAGCGATTCTGCGAAGCAATGTGAACACTTGTGCTTCCCAGGCACAGAGAAGGTGCTAGCAGGGAATTCTCTGCCTGCCTTTCCCCAGTGCTCTGCAAGCTCTCCAGGACAACATAAAATCTGGGGCTCTGTGCTTTCTTTCGTTCTGAACAAGTGTTACTGTTTTCTGCACAAAAGCGATTCTGCGAAGCAATGTGAACACTTCTGCTTCCCAGGCACAGAGAAGGTGCTAGCAGGGAATTCTCTGCCTGCCTTTCCCCAGTGCTCTGCAAGCTCTCCAGGACAACATAAAATCTGGGGCTCTGTGCTTTCTTTCGTTCTGAACAATTGTTACTGTTTTCTGCACAAAAGCGATTCTGCGAAGCAATGTGAACAGGCACAGAGAAGGTGCTAGCAGGGAATTCTCTGCCTGCCTTTCCCCAGTGCTCTGCAAGCTCTCCAGGACAACATAAAATCTGGGGCTCTGTGCTTTCTTTCGTTCTGAACAAGTGTTACTGTTTTCTGCACAAAAGCGATTCTGCGAAGCAATGTGAACACTTGTGCTTCCCAGGCACAGAGAAGGTGCTAGCAGGGAATTCTCTGCCTGCCTTTCCCCAGTGCTCTGCAAGCTCTCCAGGACAACATAAAATCTGGGGCTCTGTGCTTTCTTTCGTTCTGAACAAGTGTTTGTTTTCTGCACAAAAGCGATTCTGCGAAGCAATGTGAACAGGCACAGAGAAGGTGCTAGCAGGGAATTCTCTGCCTGCCTTTCCCCAGTGCTCTGCAAGCTCTCCAGGACAACATAAAATCTGGGGTTCTGTGCTTTCTTTCATTCTGAACAAGTGTTACTGTTTTCTGCACAAAAGCGATTCTGCGAAGCAATGTGAACACTTGTGCTTCCCAGGCACAGAGAAGGTGCTAGCAGGGAATTCTCTGCCTGCCTTTCCCCAGTGCTCTGCAAGCTCTCCAGGACAACATAAAATCTGGGGCTCTGTGCTTTCTTTCGTTCTGAACAAGTGTTACTGTTTTCTGCACAAAAGCGATTCTGCGAAGCAATGTGAACACTTCTGCTTCCCAGGCACAGAGAAGGTGCTAGCAGGGAATTCTCTGCCTGCCTTTCCCCAGTGCTCTGCAAGCTCTCCAGGACAACATAAAATCTGGGGCTCTGTGCTTTCTTTCGTTCTGAACAAGTGTTACTGTTTTCTGCACAAAAGCGATTCTGCGAAGCAATGTGAACACTTGTGCTTCCCAGGCACAGAGAAGGTGCTAGCAGGGAATTCTCTGCCTGCCTTTCCCCAGTGCTCTGCAAGCTCTCCAGGACAACATAAAATCTGGTGCTCTGTGCTTTCTTTCGTTCTGAACAAGTGTTACTGTTTTCTGCACAAAAGCGATTCTGCAAAGCAATGTGAACACTTCTGCTTCCCAGGCACAGAGAAGGTGCTAGCAGGGAATTCTCTGCCTGCCTTTCCCCAGTGCTCTGCAAGCTCTCCAGGACAACATAAAATCTGGGGCTCTGTGCTTTCTTTCGTTCTGAACAAGTGTTACTGTTTTCTGCACAAAAGCGATTCTGCGAAGCAATGTGAACACTTCTGCTTCCCAGGCACAGAGAAGGTGCTAGCAGGGAATTCTCTGCCTGCCTTTCCCCAGTGCTCTGCAAGCTCTCCAGGACAACATAAAATCTGGGGCTCTGTGCTTTCTTTCGTTCTGAACAAGTGTTACTGTTTTCTGCACAAAAGCGATTCTGCGAAGCAATGTGAACACTTGTGCTTCCCAGGCACAGAGAAGGTGCTAGCAGGGAATTCTCTGCCTGCCTTTCCCCAGTGCTCTGCAAGCTCTCCAGGACAACATAAAATCTGGGGCTCTGTGCTTTCTTTCGTTCTGAACAAGTGTTACTGTTTTCTGCACAAAAGCGATTCTGCGAAGCAATGTGAACACTTCTGCTTCCCAGGCACAGAGAAGGTGCTAGCAGGGAATTCTCTGCCTGCCTTTCCTCAGTGCTCTGCAATCTCTCCAGGACAACATAAAATCTGGGATTCTGTGCTTTCTTTCATTCTGAATAACTGTTACTGTTTTCTGCAGAAAAGCGATTCTGCGAAGCAATATGAACACTTGTGCTTCCCAGGCACAGAGAAGGTGCTAGCAGGGAATTCTCTGCCTGCCTTTCCCCAGTGCTCTGCAAGCTCTCCAGGACAACATAAAATCTGGGGCTCTGTGCTTTCTTTCGTTCTGAACAACTGTTACTGTTTTCTGCACAAAAGCGATTCTGCGAAGCAATGTGAACACTTGTGCTTCCCAGGCACAGAGAAGGTGCTAGCAGGGAATTCTCTGCCTGCCTTTCCCCAGTGCTCTGCAAGCTCTCCAGGACAACATAAAATCTGGGGCTCTGTGCTTTCTTTCGTTCTGAACAAGTGTTACTGTTTTCTGCACAAAAGCGATTCTGCAAAGCAATGTGAACAGGCACAGAGAAGGTGCTAGCAGGGAATTCTCTGCCTGCCTTTCCTCAGTGCTCTGCAAGCTCTCCAGGACAACATAAAATCTGGGGTTCTGTGCTTTCTTTCATTCTGAACAAGTGTTACTGTTTTCTGCACAAAAGCGATTCTGCGAAGCAATGTGAACACTTCTGCTTCCCAGGCACAGAGAAGGTGCTAGCAGGGAATTCTCTGCCTGCCTTTCCCCAGTGCTCTGCAAGCTCTCCAGGACAACATAAAATCTGGGGCTCTGTGCTTTCTTTCATTCTGAACAAGTGTTACTGTTTTCTGCACAAAAGCGATTCTGCAAAGCAATGTGAACACTTCTGCTTCCCAGGCACAGAGAAGGTGCTAGCAGGGAATTCTCTGCCTGCCTTTCCCCAGTGCTCTGCAAGCTCTCCAGGACAACAGCAAATCTGGGGCTCTGTGCTTTCTTTCGTTCTGAACAAGTGTTACTGTTTTCTGCACAAAAGCGATTCTGCAAAGCAATGTGAACAGGCACAGAGAAGGTGCTAGCAGGGAATTCTCTGCCTGCCTTTCCCCAGTGCTCTGCAAGCTCTCCAGGACAACATAAAATCTGGGGTTCTGTGCTTTCTTTCATTCTGAACAAGTGTTACTGTTTTCTGCACAAAAGCGATTCTGCGAAGCAATGTGAACACTTCTGCTTCCCAGGCACAGAGAAGGTGCTAGCAGGGAATTCTCTGCCTGCCTTTCCCCAGTGCTCTGCAAGCTCTCCAGGACAACATAAAATCTGGGGCTCTGTGCTTTCTTTCGTTCTGAACAAGTGTTACTGTTTTCTGCACAAAAGCGATTCTGCGAAGCAATGTGAACACTTGTGCTTCCCAGGCACAGAGAAGGTGCTAGCAGGGAATTCTCTGCCTGCCTTTCCCCAGTGCTCTGCAAGCTCTCCAGGACAACATAAAATCTGGGGCTCTGTGCTTTCTTTCGTTCTGAACAAGTGTTACTGTTTTCTGCACA
The DNA here is from genome assembly GCF_047716275.1 of Strix uralensis. Lineage (NCBI taxonomy): Eukaryota > Metazoa > Chordata > Aves > Strigiformes > Strigidae > Strix > Strix uralensis. The sequence goes on along the minus strand of NW_027436800.1, from coordinate 104,083 downwards.
AAAGCGATTCTGCAAAGCAATGTGAACACTTCTGCTTCCCAGGCACAGAGAAGGTGCTAGCAGGGAATTCTCTGCCTGCCTTTCCCCAGTGCTCTGCAAGCTCTCCAGGACAACATAAAATCTGGGGCTCTGTGCTTTCTTTCGTTCTGAACAAGTGTTACTGTTTTCTGCACAAAAGCGATTCTGCGAAGCAATGTGAACACTTCTGCTTCCCAGGCACAGAGAAGGTGCTAGCAGGGAATTCTCTGCCTGCCTTTCCCCAGTGCTCTGCAAGCTCTCCAGGACAACATAAAATCTGGGGCTCTGTGCTTTCTTTCGTTCTGAACAAGTGTTACTGTTTTCTGCACAAAAGCGATTCTGCCAAGCAATGTGAACAGGCACAGAGAAGGTGCTAGCAGGGAATTCTCTGCCTGCCTTTCCCCAGTGCTCTGCAAGCTCTCCAGGACAACATAAAATCTGGGGCTCTGTGCTTTCTTTCGTTCTGAACAACTGTTACTGTTTTCTGCACAAAAGCGATTCTGCGAAGCAATGTGAACACTTCTGCTTCCCAGGCACAGAGAAGGTGCTAGCAGGGAATTCTCTGCCTGCCTTTCCCCAGTGCTCTGCAAGCTCTCCAGGACAACAGCAAATCTGGGGCTCTGTGCTTTCTTTCGTTCTGAACAAGTGTTACTGTTTTCTGCACAAAAGCGATTCTGCAAAGCAATGTGAACAGGCACAGAGAAGGTGCTAGCAGGGAATTCTCTGCCTGCCTTTCCCCAGTGCTCTGCAAGCTCTCCAGGACAACATAAAATCTGGGGTTCTGTGCTTTCTTTCATTCTGAACAAGTGTTACTGTTTTCTGCACAAAAGCGATTCTGCGAAGCAATGTGAACACTTCTGCTTCCCAGGCACAGAGAAGGTGCTAGCAGGGAATTCTCTGCCTGCCTTTCCCCAGTGCTCTGCAAGCTCTCCAGGACAACATAAAATCTGGGGCTCTGTGCTTTCTTTCGTTCTGAACAAGTGTTACTGTTTTCTGCACAAAAGCGATTCTGCGAAGCAATGTGAACACTTGTGCTTCCCAGGCACAGAGAAGGTGCTAGCAGGGAATTCTCTGCCTGCCTTTCCCCAGTGCTCTGCAAGCTCTCCAGGACAACATAAAATCTGGGGCTCTGTGCTTTCTTTCGTTCTGAACAAGTGTTACTGTTTTCTGCACAAAAGCGATTCTGCGAAGCAATGTGAACACTTGTGCTTCCCAGGCACAGAGAAGGTGCTAGCAGGGAATTCTCTGCCTGCCTTTCCCCAGTGCTCTGCAAGCTCCCCAGAACAACATAAAATCTGGGGCTCTGTGCTTTCTTTCGTTCTGAACAAGTGTTACTGTTTTCTGCACAAAAGCGATTCTGCGAAGCAATGTGAACAGGCACAGAGAAGGTGCTAGCAGGGAATTCTCTGCCTGCCTTTCCCCAGTGCTCTGCAAGCTCTCCAGGACAACATAAAATCTGGGGTTCTGTGCTTTCTTTCATTCTGAACAAGTGTTACTGTTTTCTGCACAAAAGCGATTCTGCGAAGCAATGTGAACACTTCTGCTTCCCAGGCACAGAGAAGGGGCTAGCAGGGAATTCTCTGCCTGCCTTTCCCCAGTGCTCTGCAAGCTCTCCAGGACAACATAAAATCTGGGGCTCTGTGCTTTCTTTCATTCTGAACAAGTGTTACTGTTTTCTGCACAAAAGCGATTCTGCGAAGCAATGTGAACACTTCTGCTTCCCAGGCACAGAGAAGGTGCTAGCAGGGAATTCTCTGCCTGCCTTTCCCCAGTGCTCTGCAAGCTCTCCAGGACAACATAAAATCTGGGGCTCTGTGCTTTCTTTCGTTCTGAACAAGTGTTACTGTTTTCTGCACAAAAGCGATTCTGCAAAGCAATGTGAACAGGCACAGAGAAGGTGCTAGCAGGGAATTCTCTGCCTGCCTTTCCCCAGTGCTCTGCAAGCTCTCCAGGACAACATAAAATCTGGGGCTCTGTGCTTTCTTTCGTTCTGAACAAGTGTTAGTGTTTTCTGCACAAAAGCGATTCTGCGAAGCAATGTGAACACTTCTGCTTCCCAGGCACAGAGAAGGTGCTAGCAGGGAATTCTCTGCCTGCCTTTCCCCAGTGCTCTGCAAGCTCTCCAGGACAACATAAAATCTGGGGCTCTGTGCTTTCTTTCGTTCTGAACAAGTGTTACTGTTTTCTGCACAAAAGCGATTCTGCGAAGCAATGTGAACACTTGTGCTTCCCAGGCACAGAGAAGGTGCTAGCAGGGAATTCTCTGCCTGCCTTTCCCCAGTGCTCTGCAAGCTCTCCAGGACAACATAAAATCTGGGGCTCTGTGCTTTCTTTCGTTCTGAACAACTGTTACTGTTTTCTGCACAAAAGCGATTCTGCGAAGCAATGTGAACACTTGTGCTTCCCAGGCACAGAGAAGGTGCTAGCAGGGAATTCTCTGCCTGCCTTTCCCCAGTGCTCTGCAAGCTCTCCAGGACAACATAAAATCTGGGGCTCTGTGCTTTCTTTCGTTCTGAACAAGTGTTACTGTTTTCTGCACAAAAGCGATTCTGCGAAGCAATGTGAACAGGCACAGAGAAGGTGCTAGCAGGGAATTCTCTGCCTGCCTTTCCCCAGTGCTCTGCAAGCTCTCCAGGACAACATAAAATCTGGGGTTCTGTGCTTTCTTTCATTCTGAACAAGTGTTACTGTTTTCTGCACAAAAGCGATTCTGCGAAGCAATGTGAACACTTGTGCTTCCCAGGCACAGAGAAGGTGCTAGCAGGGAATTCTCTGCCTGCCTTTCCCCAGTGCTCTGCAAGCTCTCCAGGACAACATAAAATCTGGGGCTCTGTGCTTTCTTTCATTCTGAACAAGTGTTACTGTTTTCTGCACAAAAGCGATTCTGCGAAGCAATGTGAACACTTCTGCTTCCCAGGCACAGAGAAGGTGCTAGCAGGGAATTCTCTGCCTGCCTTTCCCCAGTGCTCTGCAAGCTCTCCAGGACAACATAAAATCTGGGGCTCTGTGCTTTCTTTCGTTCTGAACAAGTGTTACTGTTTTCTGCACAAAAGCGATTCTGCGAAGCAATGTGAACAGGCACAGAGAAGGTGCTAGCAGGGAATTCTCTGCCTGCCTTTCCCCAGTGCTCTGCAAGCTCTCCAGGACAACATAAAATCTGGGGCTCTGTGCTTTCTTTCGTTCTGAACAAGTGTTAGTGTTTTCTGCACAAAAGCGATTCTGCGAAGCAATGTGAACACTTCTGCTTCCCAGGCACAGAGAAGGTGCTAGCAGGGAATTCTCTGCCTGCCTTTCCCCAGTGCTCTGCAAGCTCTCCAGGACAACATAAAATCTGGGGCTCTGTGCTTTCTTTCGTTCTGAACAAGTGTTACTGTTTTCTGCACAAAAGCGATTCTGAGAAGCAATGTGAACAGGCACAGAGAAGGTGCTAGCAGGGAATTCTCTGCCTGCCTTTCCCCAGTGCTCTGCAAGCTCTCCAGGACAACATAAAATCTGGGGTTCTGTGCTTTCTTTCATTCTGAACAAGTGTTACTGTTTTCTGCACAAAAGCGATTCTGCGAAGCAATGTGAACACTTCTGCTTCCCAGGCACAGAGAAGGTGCTAGCAGGGAATTCTCTGCCTGCCTTTCCCCAGTGCTCTGCAAGCTCTCCAGGACAACATAAAATCTGGGGCTCTGTGCTTTCTTTCGTTCTGAACAAGTGTTACTGTTTTCTGCACAAAAGCGATTCTGCGAAGCAATGTGAACACTTCTGCTTCCCAGGCACAGAGAAGGTGCTAGCAGGGAATTCTCTGCCTGCCTTTCCCCAGTGCTCTGCAAGCTCTCCAGGACAACATAAAATCTGGGGCTCTGTGCTTTCTTTCGTTCTGAACAAGTGTTACTGTTTTCTGCACAAAAGCGATTCTGCGAAGCAATGTGAACACTTGTGCTTCCCAGGCACAGAGAAGGTGCTAGCAGGGAATTCTCTGCCTGCCTTTCCCCAGTGCTCTGCAAGCTCTCCAGGACAACATAAAATCTGGTGCTCTGTGCTTTCTTTCGTTCTGAACAAGTGTTACTGTTTTCTGCACAAAAGCGATTCTGCGAAGCAATGTGAACAGGCACAGAGAAGGTGCTAGCAGGGAATTCTCTGCCTGCCTTTCCTCAGTGCTCTGCAAGCTCTCCAGGACAACATAAAATCTGGGGTTCTGTGCTTTCTTTCATTCTGAACAAGTGTTACTGTTTTCTGCACAAAAGCGATTCTGCGAAGCAATGTGAACACTTCTGCTTCCCAGGCACAGAGAAGGTGCTAGCAGGGAATTCTCTGCCTGCCTTTCCCCAGTGCTCTGCAAGCTCTCCAGGACAACATAAAATCTGGGGCTCTGTGCTTTCTTTCGTTCTGAACAAGTGTTACTGTTTTCTGCACAAAAGCGATTCTGCGAAGCAATATGAACACTTGTGCTTCCCAGGCACAGAGAAGGTGCTAGCAGGGAATTCTCTGCCTGCCTTTCCCCAGTGCTCTGCAAGCTCTCCAGGACAACATAAAATCTGGGGCTCTGTGCTTTCTTTCGTTCTGAACAAGTGTTACTGTTTTCTGCACAAAAGCGATTCTGCGAAGCAATGTGAACACTTGTGCTTCCCAGGCACAGAGAAGGTGCTAGCAGGGAATTCTCTGCCTGCCTTTCCCCAGTGCTCTGCAAGCTCTCCAGGACAACATAAAATCTGGGGCTCTGTGCTTTCTTTCGTTCTGAACAAGTGTTACTGTTTTCTGCACAAAAGCGATTCTGCAAAGCAATGTGAACACTTCTGCTTCCCAGGCACAGAGAAGGTGCTAGCAGGGAATTCTCTGCCTGCCTTTCCCCAGTGCTCTGCAAGCTCTCCAGGACAACATAAAATCTGGGGCTCTGTGCTTTCTTTCGTTCTGAACAAGTGTTACTGTTTTCTGCACAAAAGCGATTCTGCGAAGCAATGTGAACACTTGTGCTTCCCAGGCACAGAGAAGGTGCTAGCAGGGAATTCTCTGCCTGCCTTTCCCCAGTGCTCTGCAAGCTCTCCAGGACAACATAAAATCTGGGGCTCTGTGCTTTCTTTCGTTCTGAACAAGTGTTACTGTTTTCTGCACAAAAGCGATTCTGCCAAGCAATGTGAACAGGCACAGAGAAGGTGCTAGCAGGGAATTCTCTGCCTGCCTTTCCCCAGTGCTCTGCAAGCTCTCCAGGACAACATAAAATCTGGGGCTCTGTGCTTTCTTTCGTTCTGAACAAGTGTTACTGTTTTCTGCACAAAAGCGATTCTGCGAAGCAATGTGAACACTTGTGCTTCCCAGGCACAGAGAAGGTGCTAGCAGGGAATTCTCTGCCTGCCTTTCCCCAGTGCTCTGCAAGCTCTCCAGGACAACATAAAATCTGGGGCTCTGTGCTTTCTTTCGTTCTGAACAAGTGTTACTGTTTTCTGCACAAAAGCGATTCTGCAAAGCAATGTGAACAGGCACAGAGAAGGTGCTAGCAGGGAATTCTCTGCCTGCCTTTCCCCAGTGCTCTGCAAGCTCTCCAGGACAACATAAAATCTGGGGCTCTGTGCTTTCTTTCGTTCTGAACAAGTGTTACTGTTTTCTGCACAAAAGCGATTCTGCGAAGCAATGTGAACACTTGTGCTTCCCAGGCACAGAGAAGGTGCTAGCAGGGAATTCTCTGCCTGCCTTTCCCCAGTGCTCTGCAAGCTCTCCAGGACAACATAAAATCTGGGGCTCTGTGCTTTCTTTCGTTCTGAACAACTGTTACTGTTTTCTGCACAAAAGCGATTCTGCGAAGCAATGTGAACACTTGTGCTTCCCAGGCACAGAGAAGGTGCTAGCAGGGAATTCTCTGCCTGCCTTTCCCCAGTGCTCTGCAAGCTCCCCAGAACAACATAAAATCTGGGGCTCTGTGCTTTCTTTCGTTCTGAACAAGTGTTACTGTTTTCTGCACAAAAGCGATTCTGCGAAGCAATGTGAACAGGCACAGAGAAGGTGCTAGCAGGGAATTCTCTGCCTGCCTTTCCCCAGTGCTCTGCAAGCTCTCCAGGACAACATAAAAGCTGGGGTTCTGTGCTTTCTTTCATTCTGAACAAGTGTTACTGTTTTCTGCACAAAAGCGATTCTGCGAAGCAATGTGAACACTTCTGCTTCCCAGGCACAGAGAAGGTGCTAGCAGGGAATTCTCTGCCTGCCTTTCCCCAGTGCTCTGCAAGCTCTCCAGGACAACATAAAATCTGGGGCTCTGTGCTTTCTTTCGTTCTGAACAAGTGTTACTGTTTTCTGCACAAAAGCGATTCTGCGAAGCAATGTGAACACTTCTGCTTCCCAGGCACAGAGAAGGTGCTAGCAGGGAATTCTCTGCCTGCCTTTCCCCAGTGCTCTGCAAGCTCTCCAGGACAACAGCAAATCTGGGGCTCTGTGCTTTCTTTCGTTCTGAACAAGTGTTACTGTTTTCTGCACAAAAGCGATTCTGCGAAGCAATGTGAACAGGCACAGAGAAGGTGCTAGCAGGGAATTCTCTGCCTGCCTTTCCCCAGTGCTCTGCAAGCTCTCCAGGACAACATAAAATCTGGGGCTCTGTGCTTTCTTTCGTTCTGAACAAGTGTTAGTGTTTTCTGCACAAAAGCGATTCTGCGAAGCAATGTGAACACTTCTGCTTCCCAGGCACAGAGAAGGTGCTAGCAGGGAATTCTCTGCCTGCCTTTCCCCAGTGCTCTGCAAGCTCTCCAGGACAACATAAAATCTGGGGCTCTGTGCTTTCTTTCGTTCTGAACAAGTGTTACTGTTTTCTGCACAAAAGCGATTCTGCGAAGCAATGTGAACAGGCACAGAGAAGGTGCTAGCAGGGAATTCTCTGCCTGCCTTTCCCCAGTGCTCTGCAAGCTCTCCAGGACAACATAAAATCTGGGGTTCTGTGCTTTCTTTCATTCTGAACAAGTGTTACTGTTTTCTGCACAAAAGCGATTCTGCGAAGCAATGTGAACACTTCTGCTTCCCAGGCACAGAGAAGGTGCTAGCAGGGAATTCTCTGCCTGCCTTTCCCCAGTGCTCTGCAAGCTCTCCAGGACAACATAAAATCTGGGGCTCTGTGCTTTCTTTCGTTCTGAACAAGTGTTACTGTTTTCTGCACAAAAGCGATTCTGCAAAGCAATGTGAACACTTCTGCTTCCCAGGCACAGAGAAGGTGCTAGCAGGGAATTCTCTGCCTGCCTTTCCCCAGTGCTCTGCAAGCTCTCCAGGACAACATAAAATCTGGGGCTCTGTGCTTTCTTTCGTTCTGAACAAGTGTTACTGTTTTCTGCACAAAAGCGATTCTGCGAAGCAATGTGAACACTTCTGCTTCCCAGGCACAGAGAAGGTGCTAGCAGGGAATTCTCTGCCTGCCTTTCCCCAGTGCTCTGCAAGCTCTCCAGGACAACATAAAATCTGGGGCTCTGTGCTTTCTTTCGTTCTGAACAAGTGTTACTGTTTTCTGCACAAAAGCGATTCTGCCAAGCAATGTGAACAGGCACAGAGAAGGTGCTAGCAGGGAATTCTCTGCCTGCCTTTCCCCAGTGCTCTGCAAGCTCTCCAGGACAACATAAAATCTGGGGCTCTGTGCTTTCTTTCGTTCTGAACAACTGTTACTGTTTTCTGCACAAAAGCGATTCTGCGAAGCAATGTGAACACTTGTGCTTCCCAGGCACAGAGAAGGTGCTAGCAGGGAATTCTCTGCCTGCCTTTCCCCAGTGCTCTGCAAGCTCTCCAGGACAACATAAAATCTGGGGCTCTGTGCTTTCTTTCGTTCTGAACAAGTGTTACTGTTTTCTGCACAAAAGCGATTCTGCAAAGCAATGTGAACAGGCACAGAGAAGGTGCTAGCAGGGAATTCTCTGCCTGCCTTTCCCCAGTGCTCTGCAAGCTCTCCAGGACAACATAAAATCTGGGGCTCTGTGCTTTCTTTCGTTCTGAACAAGTGTTACTGTTTTCTGCACAAAAGCGATTCTGCGAAGCAATGTGAACACTTGTGCTTCCCAGGCACAGAGAAGGTGCTAGCAGGGAATTCTCTGCCTGCCTTTCCCCAGTGCTCTGCAAGCTCTCCAGGACAACATAAAATCTGGGGCTCTGTGCTTTCTTTCGTTCTGAACAACTGTTACTGTTTTCTGCACAAAAGCGATTCTGCGAAGCAATGTGAACACTTGTGCTTCCCAGGCACAGAGAAGGTGCTAGCAGGGAATTCTCTGCCTGCCTTTCCCCAGTGCTCTGCAAGCTCCCCAGAACAACATAAAATCTGGGGCTCTGTGCTTTCTTTCGTTCTGAACAAGTGTTACTGTTTTCTGCACAAAAGCGATTCTGCGAAGCAATGTGAACAGGCACAGAGAAGGTGCTAGCAGGGAATTCTCTGCCTGCCTTTCCCCAGTGCTCTGCAAGCTCTCCAGGACAACATAAAATCTGGGGTTCTGTGCTTTCTTTCATTCTGAACAAGTGTTACTGTTTTCTGCACAAAAGCGATTCTGCGAAGCAATGTGAACACTTCTGCTTCCCAGGCACAGAGAAGGGGCTAGCAGGGAATTCTCTGCCTGCCTTTCCCCAGTGCTCTGCAAGCTCTCCAGGACAACATAAAATCTGGGGCTCTGTGCTTTCTTTCATTCTGAACAAGTGTTACTGTTTTCTGCACAAAAGCGATTCTGCGAAGCAATGTGAACACTTCTGCTTCCCAGGCACAGAGAAGGTGCTAGCAGGGAATTCTCTGCCTGCCTTTCCCCAGTGCTCTGCAAGCTCTCCAGGACAACATAAAATCTGGGGCTCTGTGCTTTCTTTCGTTCTGAACAAGTGTTACTGTTTTCTGCACAAAAGCGATTCTGCGAAGCAATGTGAACAGGCACAGAGAAGGTGCTAGCAGGGAATTCTCTGCCTGCCTTTCCCCAGTGCTCTGCAAGCTCTCCAGGACAACATAAAATCTGGGGCTCTGTGCTTTCTTTCGTTCTGAACAAGTGTTAGTGTTTTCTGCACAAAAGCGATTCTGCGAAGCAATGTGAACACTTCTGCTTCCCAGGCACAGAGAAGGTGCTAGCAGGGAATTCTCTGCCTGCCTTTCCCCAGTGCTCTGCAAGCTCTCCAGGACAACATAAAATCTGGGGCTCTGTGCTTTCTTTCGTTCTGAACAAGTGTTACTGTTTTCTGCACAAAAGCGATTCTGCGAAGCAATGTGAACAGGCACAGAGAAGGTGCTAGCAGGGAATTCTCTGCCTGCCTTTCCCCAGTGCTCTGCAAGCTCTCCAGGACAACATAAAATCTGGGGTTCTGTGCTTTCTTTCATTCTGAACAAGTGTTACTGTTTTCTGCACAAAAGCGATTCTGCGAAGCAATGTGAACACTTCTGCTTCCCAGGCACAGAGAAGGTGCTAGCAGGGAATTCTCTGCCTGCCTTTCCCCAGTGCTCTGCAAGCTCTCCAGGACAACATAAAATCTGGGGCTCTGTGCTTTCTTTCGTTCTGAACAAGTGTTACTGTTTTCTGCACAAAAGCGATTCTGCGAAGCAATGTGAACACTTCTGCTTCCCAGGCACAGAGAAGGTGCTAGCAGGGAATTCTCTGCCTGCCTTTCCCCAGTGCTCTGCAAGCTCTCCAGGACAACATAAAATCTGGGGCTCTGTGCTTTCTTTCGTTCTGAACAAGTGTTACTGTTTTCTGCACAAAAGCGATTCTGCGAAGCAATGTGAACACTTGTGCTTCCCAGGCACAGAGAAGGTGCTAGCAGGGAATTCTCTGCCTGCCTTTCCCCAGTGCTCTGCAAGCTCTCCAGGACAACATAAAATCTGGTGCTCTGTGCTTTCTTTCGTTCTGAACAAGTGTTACTGTTTTCTGCACAAAAGCGATTCTGCGAAGCAATGTGAACAGGCACAGAGAAGGTGCTAGCAGGGAATTCTCTGCCTGCCTTTCCTCAGTGCTCTGCAAGCTCTCCAGGACAACATAAAATCTGGGGTTCTGTGCTTTCTTTCATTCTGAACAAGTGTTACTGTTTTCTGCACAAAAGCGATTCTGCGAAGCAATGTGAACACTTCTGCTTCCCAGGCACAGAGAAGGTGCTAGCAGGGAATTCTCTGCCTGCCTTTCCCCAGTGCTCTGCAAGCTCTCCAGGACAACATAAAATCTGGGGCTCTGTGCTTTCTTTCGTTCTGAACAAGTGTTACTGTTTTCTGCACAAAAGCGATTCTGCAAAGCAATGTGAACACTTCTGCTTCCCAGGCACAGAGAAGGTGCTAGCAGGGAATTCTCTGCCTGCCTTTCCCCAGTGCTCTGCAAGCTCTCCAGGACAACATAAAATCTGGGGCTCTGTGCTTTCTTTCGTTCTGAACAAGTGTTACTGTTTTCTGCACAAAAGCGATTCTGCGAAGCAATGTGAACACTTGTGCTTCCCAGGCACAGAGAAGGTGCTAGCAGGGAATTCTCTGCCTGCCTTTCCCCAGTGCTCTGCAAGCTCTCCAGGACAACATAAAATCTGGGGCTCTGTGCTTTCTTTCGTTCTGAACAAGTGTTACTGTTTTCTGCACAAAAGCGATTCTGCAAAGCAATGTGAACACTTCTGCTTCCCAGGCACAGAGAAGGTGCTAGCAGGGAATTCTCTGCCTGCCTTTCCCCAGTGCTCTGCAAGCTCTCCAGGACAACATAAAATCTGGGGCTCTGTGCTTTCTTTCGTTCTGAACAAGTGTTACTGTTTTCTGCACAAAAGCGATTCTGCGAAGCAATGTGAACACTTCTGCTTCCCAGGCACAGAGAAGGTGCTAGCAGGGAATTCTCTGCCTGCCTTTCCCCAGTGCTCTGCAAGCTCTCCAGGACAACATAAAATCTGGGGCTCTGTGCTTTCTTTCGTTCTGAACAAGTGTTACTGTTTTCTGCACAAAAGCGATTCTGCCAAGCAATGTGAACAGGCACAGAGAAGGTGCTAGCAGGGAATTCTCTGCCTGCCTTTCCCCAGTGCTCTGCAAGCTCTCCAGGACAACATAAAATCTGGGGCTCTGTGCTTTCTTTCGTTCTGAACAAGTGTTACTGTTTTCTGCACAAAAGCGATTCTGCGAAGCAATGTGAACACTTGTGCTTCCCAGGCACAGAGAAGGTGCTAGCAGGGAATTCTCTGCCTGCCTTTCCCCAGTGCTCTGCAAGCTCTCCAGGACAACATAAAATCTGGGGCTCTGTGCTTTCTTTCGTTCTGAACAAGTGTTACTGTTTTCTGCACAAAAGCGATTCTGCAAAGCAATGTGAACAGGCACAGAGAAGGTGCTAGCAGGGAATTCTCTGCCTGCCTTTCCCCAGTGCTCTGCAAGCTCTCCAGGACAACATAAAATCTGGGGCTCTGTGCTTTCTTTCGTTCTGAACAAGTGTTACTGTTTTCTGCACAAAAGCGATTCTGCGAAGCAATGTGAACACTTGTGCTTCCCAGGCACAGAGAAGGTGCTAGCAGGGAATTCTCTGCCTGCCTTTCCCCAGTGCTCTGCAAGCTCTCCAGGACAACATAAAATCTGGGGCTCTGTGCTTTCTTTCGTTCTGAACAACTGTTACTGTTTTCTGCACAAAAGCGATTCTGCGAAGCAATGTGAACACTTGTGCTTCCCAGGCACAGAGAAGGTGCTAGCAGGGAATTCTCTGCCTGCCTTTCCCCAGTGCTCTGCAAGCTCCCCAGAACAACATAAAATCTGGGGCTCTGTGCTTTCTTTCGTTCTGAACAAGTGTTACTGTTTTCTGCACAAAAGCGATTCTGCGAAGCAATGTGAACAGGCACAGAGAAGGTGCTAGCAGGGAATTCTCTGCCTGCCTTTCCCCAGTGCTCTGCAAGCTCTCCAGGACAACATAAAAGCTGGGGTTCTGTGCTTTCTTTCATTCTGAACAAGTGTTACTGTTTTCTGCACAAAAGCGATTCTGCGAAGCAATGTGAACACTTCTGCTTCCCAGGCACAGAGAAGGGGCTAGCAGGGAATTCTCTGCCTGCCTTTCCCCAGTGCTCTGCAAGCTCTCCAGGACAACATAAAATCTGGGGCTCTGTGCTTTCTTTCGTTCTGAACAAGTGTTACTGTTTTCTGCACAAAAGCGATTCTGCGAAGCAATGTGAACACTTCTGCTTCCCAGGCACAGAGAAGGTGCTAGCAGGGAATTCTCTGCCTGCCTTTCCCCAGTGCTCTGCAAGCTCTCCAGGACAACAGCAAATCTGGGGCTCTGTGCTTTCTTTCGTTCTGAACAAGTGTTACTGTTTTCTGCACAAAAGCGATTCTGCGAAGCAATGTGAACAGGCACAGAGAAGGTGCTAGCAGGGAATTCTCTGCCTGCCTTTCCCCAGTGCTCTGCAAGCTCTCCAGGACAACATAAAATCTGGGGCTCTGTGCTTTCTTTCATTCTGAACAAGTGTTACTGTTTTCTGCACAAAAGCGATTCTGCGAAGCAAAGTGAACACTTGTGCTTCCCAGGCACAGAGAAGGTGCTAGCAGGGAATTCTCTGCCTGCCTTTCCCCAGTGCTCTGCAAGCTCTCCAGGACAACATAAAATCTGGGGCTCTGTGCTTTCTTTCGTTCTGAACAAGTGTTACTGTTTTCTGCACAAAAGCGATTCTGCGAAGCAATGTGAACAGGCACAGAGAAGGTGCTAGCAGGGAATTCTCTGCCTGCCTTTCCCCAGTGCTCTGCAAGCTCTCCAGGACAACATAAAATCTGGGGCTCTGTGCTTTCTTTCGTTCTGAACAAGTGTTACTGTTTTCTGCACAAAAGCGATTCTGCGAAGCAATGTGAACACTTCTGCTTCCCAGGCACAGAGAAGGTGCTAGCAGGGAATTCTCTGCCTGCCTTTCCCCAGTGCTCTGCAAGCTCTCCAGGACAACATAAAATCTGGGGCTCTGTGCTTTCTTTCGTTCTGAACAAGTGTTACTGTTTTCTGCACAAAAGCGATTCTGCGAAGCAATGTGAACACTTCTGCTTCCCAGGCACAGAGAAGGTGCTAGCAGGGAATTCTCTGCCTGCCTTTCCCCAGTGCTCTGCAAGCTCTCCAGGACAACATAAAATCTGGTGCTCTGTGCTTTCTTTCGTTCTGAACAAGTGTTACTGTTTTCTGCACAAAAGCGATTCTGCGAAGCAATGTGAACAGGCACAGAGAAGGTGCTAGCAGGGAATTCTCTGCCTGCCTTTCCTCAGTGCTCTGCAAGCTCTCCAGGACAACATAAAATCTGGGGTTCTGTGCTTTCTTTCATTCTGAACAAGTGTTACTGTTTTCTGCACAAAAGCGATTCTGCGAAGCAATGTGAACACTTCTGCTTCCCAGGCACAGAGAAGGTGCTAGCAGGGAATTCTCTGCCTGCCTTTCCCCAGTGCTCTGCAAGCTCTCCAGGACAACATAAAATCTGGGGCTCTGTGCTTTCTTTCGTTCTGAACAAGTGTTACTGTTTTCTGCACAAAAGCGATTCTGCGAAGCAATATGAACACTTGTGCTTCCCAGGCACAGAGAAGGTGCTAGCAGGGAATTCTCTGCCTGCCTTTCCCCAGTGCTCTGCAAGCTCTCCAGGACAACATAAAATCTGGGGCTCTGTGCTTTCTTTCGTTCTGAACAAGTGTTACTGTTTTCTGCAGAAAAGCGATTCTGCGAAGCAATGTGAACACTTGTGCTTCCCAGGCACAGAGAAGGTGCTAGCAGGGAATTCTCTGCCTGCCTTTCCCCAGTGCTCTGCAAGCTCTCCAGGACAACATAAAATCTGGGGCTCTGTGCTTTCTTTCGTTCTGAACAAGTGTTACTGTTTTCTGCACAAAAGCGATTCTGCAAAGCAATGTGAACACTTCTGCTTCCCAGGCACAGAGAAGGTGCTAGCAGGGAATTCTCTGCCTGCCTTTCCCCAGTGCTCTGCAAGCTCTCCAGGACAACATAAAATCTGGGGCTCTGTGCTTTCTTTCGTTCTGAACAAGTGTTACTGTTTTCTGCACAAAAGCGATTCTGCGAAGCAATGTGAACACTTCTGCTTCCCAGGCACAGAGAAGGTGCTAGCAGGGAATTCTCTGCCTGCCTTTCCCCAGTGCTCTGCAAGCTCTCCAGGACAACATAAAATCTGGGGTTCTGTGCTTTCTTTCATTCTGAACAAGTGTTACTGTTTTCTGCACAAAAGCGATTCTGCGAAGCAATGTGAACACTTCTGCTTCCCAGGCACAGAGAAGGTGCTAGCAGGGAATTCTCTGCCTGCCTTTCCCCAGTGCTCTGCAAGCTCTCCAGGACAACATAAAATCTGGGGCTCTGTGCTTTCTTTCGTTCTGAACAAGTGTTACTGTTTTCTGCACAAAAGCGATTCTGCGAAGCAATGTGAACACTTCTGCTTCCCAGGCACAGAGAAGGTGCTAGCAGGGAATTCTCTGCCTGCCTTTCCCCAGTGCTCTGCAAGCTCTCCAGGACAACATAAAATCTGGGGCTCTGTGCTTTCTTTCGTTCTGAACAAGTGTTACTGTTTTCTGCACAAAAGCGATTCTGCGAAGCAATGTGAACACTTCTGCTTCCCAGGCACAGAGAAGGTGCTAGCAGGGAATTCTCTGCCTGCCTTTCCCCAGTGCTCTGCAAGCTCTCCAGGACAACATAAAATCTGGTGCTCTGTGCTTTCTTTCGTTCTGAACAAGTGTTACTGTTTTCTGCACAAAAGCGATTCTGCGAAGCAATGTGAACAGGCACAGAGAAGGTGCTAGCAGGGAATTCTCTGCCTGCCTTTCCTCAGTGCTCTGCAAGCTCTCCAGGACAACATAAAATCTGGGGTTCTGTGCTTTCTTTCATTCTGAACAAGTGTTACTGTTTTCTGCACAAAAGCGATTCTGCGAAGCAATGTGAACACTTGTGCTTCCCAGGCACAGAGAAGGTGCTAGCAGGGAATTCTCTGCCTGCCTTTCCCCAGTGCTCTGCAAGCTCTCCAGGACAACATAAAATCTGGGGCTCTGTGCTTTCTTTCGTTCTGAACAAGTGTTACTGTTTTCTGCACAAAAGCAATTCTGCGAAGCAATATGAACACTTGTGCTTCCCAGGCACAGAGAAGGTGCTAGCAGGGAATTCTCTGCCTGCCTTTCCCCAGTGCTCTGCAAGCTCTCCAGGACAACATAAAATCTGGGGCTCTGTGCTTTCTTTCGTTCTGAACAAGTGTTACTGTTTTCTGCACAAAAGCGATTCTGCGAAGCAATGTGAACACTTCTGCTTCCCAGGCACAGAGAAGGTGCTAGCAGGGAATTCTCTGCCTGCCTTTCCCCAGTGCTCTGCAAGCTCTCCAGGACAACATAAAATCTGGGGCTCTGTGCTTTCTTTCGTTCTGAACAAGTGTTACTGTTTTCTGCACAAAAGCGATTCTGCGAAGCAATGTGAACACTTCTGCTTCCCAGGCACAGAGAAGGTGCTAGCAGGGAATTCTCTGCCTGCCTTTCCCCAGTGCTCTGCAAGCTCTCCAGGACAACATAAAATCTGGGGCTCTGTGCTTTCTTTCGTTCTGAACAAGTGTTACTGTTTTCTGCACAAAAGCGATTCTGCGAAGCAATGTGAACAGGCACAGAGAAGGTGCTAGCAGGGAATTCTCTGCCTGCCTTTCCTCAGTGCTCTGCAAGCTCTCCAGGACAACATAAAATCTGGGGTTCTGTGCTTTCTTTCATTCTGAACAAGTGTTACTGTTTTCTGCACAAAAGCGATTCTGCGAAGCAATGTGAACACTTGTGCTTCCCAGGCACAGAGAAGGTGCTAGCAGGGAATTCTCTGCCTGCCTTTCCCCAGTGCTCTGCAAGCTCTCCAGGACAACATAAAATCTGGGGCTCTGTGCTTTCTTTCGTTCTGAACAAGTGTTACTGTTTTCTGCACAAAAGCGATTCTGCGAAGCAATATGAACACTTGTGCTTCCCAGGCACAGAGAAGGTGCTAGCAGGGAATTCTCTGCCTGCCTTTCCCCAGTGCTCTGCAAGCTCTCCAGGACAACATAAAATCTGGGGCTCTGTGCTTTCTTTCGTTCTGAACAAGTGTTACTGTTTTCTGCACAAAAGCGATTCTGCGAAGCAATGTGAACACTTCTGCTTCCCAGGCACAGAGAAGGTGCTAGCAGGGAATTCTCTGCCTGCCTTTCCCCAGTGCTCTGCAAGCTCTCCAGGACAACATAAAATCTGGGGCTCTGTGCTTTCTTTCATTCTGAACAAGTGTTACTGTTTTCTGCACAAAAGCGATTCTGCAAAGCAATGTGAACACTTCTGCTTCCCAGGCACAGAGAAGGTGCTAGCAGGGAATTCTCTGCCTGCCTTTCCCCAGTGCTCTGCAAGCTCTCCAGGACAACATAAAATCTGGGGCTCTGTGCTTTCTTTCGTTCTGAACAAGTGTTACTGTTTTCTGCACAAAAGCGATTCTGCGAAGTAATGTGAACACTTGTGCTTCCCAGGCACAGAGAAGGTGCTAGCAGGGAATTCTCTGCCTGCCTTTCCCCAGTGCTCTGCAAGCTCTCCAGGACAACATAAAATCTGGGGCTCTGTGCTTTCTTTCGTTCTGAACAAGTGTTACTGTTTTCTGCACAAAAGCGATTCTGCGAAGCAATGTGAACAGGCACAGAGAAGGTGCTAGCAGGGAATTCTCTGCCTGCCTTTCCTCAGTGCTCTGCAAGCTCTCCAGGACAACAGGAAATCTGGGGCTCTGTGCTTTCTTTCATTCTGAACAAGTGTTACTGTTTTCTGCACAAAAGCGATTCTGCGAAGCAATGTGAACAGGCACAGAGAAGGTGCTAGCAGGGAATTCTCTGCCTGCCTTTCCTCAGTGCTCTGCAAGCTCTCCAGGACAACAGGAAATCTGGGGCTCTGTGCTTTCTTTCATTCTGAACAAGTGTTACTGTTTTCTGCACAAAAGCGATTCTGCGAAGCAATGTGAACACTTGTGCTTCCCAGGCACAGAGAAGGTGCTAGCAGGGAATTCTCTGCCTGCCTTTCCCCAGTGCTCTGCAAGCTCTCCAGGACAACATAAAATCTGGGGCTCTGTGCTTTCTTTCGTTCTGAACAACTGTTACTGTTTTCTGCAAAAAAGCGATTCTGCGAAGCAATGTGAACAGGCACAGAGAAGGTGCTAGCAGGGAATTCTCTGCCTGCCTTTCCTCAGTGCTCTGCAAGCTCTCCAGGACAACATAAAATCTGGGGCTCTGTGCTTTCTTTCGTTCTGAACAAGTGTTACTGTTTTCTGCAGAAAAGCGATTCTGCGAAGCAATGTGAACACTTGTGCTTCCCAGGCACAGAGAAGGTGCTAGCAGGGAATTCTCTGCCTGCCTTTCCCCAGTGCTCTGCAAGCTCTCCAGGACAACATAAAATCTGGGGCTCTGTGCTTTCTTTCATTCTGAACAAGTGTTACTGTTTTCTGCACAAAAGCGATTCTGCGAAGAAAAGTGAACAGGCACAGAGAAGGTGCTAGCAGGGAATTCTCTGCCTGCCTTCCTCAGTGCTCTGCAAGCTCTCCAGGACAACATAAAATCTGGGGCTCTGTGCTTTCTTTCGTTCTGAACAAGTGTTACTGTTTTCTGCACAAAAGCGATTCTGCAAAGCAATGTGAACACTTGTGCTTCCCAGGCACAGAGAAGGTGCTAGCAGGGAATTCTCTGCCTGCCTTTCCCCAGTGCTCTGCAAGCTCTCCAGGACAACATAAAATCTGGGGCTCTGTGCTTTCTTTCGTTCTGAACAAGTGTTACTGTTTTCTGCACAAAAGCGATTCTGCGAAGAAAAGTGAACAGGCACAGAGAAGGTGCTAGCAGGGAATTCTCTGCCTGCCTTCCTCAGTGCTCTGCAAGCTCTCCAGGACAACATAAAATCTGGGGTTCTGTGCTTTCTTTCGTTCTGAACAAGTGTTACTGTTTTCTGCACAAAAGCGATTCTGCGAAGCAATGTGAACAGGCACAGAGAAGGTGCTAGCAGGGAATTCTCTGCCTGCCTTTCCCCAGTGCTCTGCAAGCTCTCCAGGACAACATAAAAGCTGGGGTTCTGTGCTTTCTTTCATTCTGAACAAGTGTTACTGTTTTCTGCACAAAAGCGATTCTGCGAAGCAATGTGAACACTTCTGCTTCCCAGGCACAGAGAAGGGGCTAGCAGGGAATTCTCTGCCTGCCTTTCCCCAGTGCTCTGCAAGCTCTCCAGGACAACATAAAATCTGGGGCTCTGTGCTTTCTTTCGTTCTGAACAAGTGTTACTGTTTTCTGCACAAAAGCGATTCTGCGAAGCAATGTGAACACTTCTGCTTCCCAGGCACAGAGAAGGTGCTAGCAGGGAATTCTCTGCCTGCCTTTCCCCAGTGCTCTGCAAGCTCTCCAGGACAACAGCAAATCTGGGGCTCTGTGCTTTCTTTCGTTCTGAACAAGTGTTACTGTTTTCTGCACAAAAGCGATTCTGCGAAGCAATGTGAACAGGCACAGAGAAGGTGCTAGCAGGGAATTCTCTGCCTGCCTTTCCCCAGTGCTCTGCAAGCTCTCCAGGACAACATAAAATCTGGGGCTCTGTGCTTTCTTTCGTTCTGAACAAGTGTTAGTGTTTTCTGCACAAAAGCGATTCTGCGAAGCAATGTGAACACTTCTGCTTCCCAGGCACAGAGAAGGTGCTAGCAGGGAATTCTCTGCCTGCCTTTCCCCAGTGCTCTGCAAGCTCTCCAGGACAACATAAAATCTGGGGCTCTGTGCTTTCTTTCGTTCTGAACAAGTGTTACTGTTTTCTGCACAAAAGCGATTCTGCGAAGCAATGTGAACACTTCTGCTTCCCAGGCACAGAGAAGGTGCTAGCAGGGAATTCTCTGCCTGCCTTTCCCCAGTGCTCTGCAAGCTCTCCAGGACAACATAAAATCTGGGGCTCTGTGCTTTCTTTCGTTCTGAACAAGTGTTACTGTTTTCTGCACAAAAGCGATTCTGCGAAGCAATGTGAACAGGCACAGAGAAGGTGCTAGCAGGGAATTCTCTGCCTGCCTTTCCTCAGTGCTCTGCAAGCTCTCCAGGACAACATAAAATCTGGGGTTCTGTGCTTTCTTTCGTTCTGAACAAGTGTTACTGTTTTCTGCACAAAAGCGATTCTGCGAAGCAATGTGAACACTTGTGCTTCCCAGGCACAGAGAAGGTGCTAGCAGGGAATTCTCTGCCTGCCTTTCCCCAGTGCTCTGCAAGCTCTCCAGGACAACATAAAATCTGGGGCTCTGTGCTTTCTTTCGTTCTGAACAAGTGTTACTGTTTTCTGCACAAAAGTGATTCTGCGAAGCAATGTGAACACTTCTGCTTCCCAGGCACAGAGAAGGTGCTAGCAGGGAATTCTCTGCCTGCCTTTCCCCAGTGCTCTGCAAGCTCTCCAGGACAACATAAAATCTGGGGCTCTGTGCTTTCTTTCGTTCTGAACAAGTGTTACTGTTTTCTGCACAAAAGCGATTCTGCGAAGCAATGTGAACACTTCTGCTTCCCAGGCACAGAGAAGGTGCTAGCAGGGAATTCTCTGCCTGCCTTTCCCCAGTGCTCTGCAAGCTCTCCAGGACAACATAAAATCTGGGGCTCTGTGCTTTCTTTCATTCTGAACAAGTGTTACTGTTTTCTGCACAAAAGCGATTCTGCAAAGCAATGTGAACACTTCTGCTTCCCAGGCACAGAGAAGGTGCTAGCAGGGAATTCTCTGCCTGCCTTTCCCCAGTGCTCTGCAAGCTCTCCAGGACAACATAAAATCTGGGGCTCTGTGCTTTCTTTCGTTCTGAACAAGTGTTACTGTTTTCTGCACAAAAGCGATTCTGCGAAGCAATATGAACACTTGTGCTTCCCAGGCACAGAGAAGGTGCTAGCAGGGAATTCTCTGCCTGCCTTTCCCCAGTGCTCTGCAAGCTCTCCAGGACAACATAAAATCTGGGGCTCTGTGCTTTCTTTCGTTCTGAACAAGTGTTACTGTTTTCTGCACAAAAGCGATTCTGCGAAGTAATGTGAACACTTGTGCTTCCCAGGCACAGAGAAGGTGCTAGCAGGGAATTCTCTGCCTGCCTTTCCCCAGTGCTCTGCAAGCTCTCCAGGACAACATAAAATCTGGGGCTCTGTGCTTTCTTTCGTTCTGAACAAGTGTTACTGTTTTCTGCACAAAAGCGATTCTGCGAAGCAATGTGAACAGGCACAGAGAAGGTGCTAGCAGGGAATTCTCTGCCTGCCTTTCCTCAGTGCTCTGCAAGCTCTCCAGGACAACAGGAAATCTGGGGCTCTGTGCTTTCTTTCATTCTGAACAAGTGTTACTGTTTTCTGCACAAAAGCGATTCTGCGAAGCAAAGTGAACACTTCTGCTTCCCAGGCACAGAGAAGGTGCTAGCAGGGAATTCTCTGCCTGCCTTTCCCCAGTGCTCTGCAAGCTCTCCAGGACAACATAAAATCTGGGGCTCTGTGCTTTCTTTCGTTCTGAACAAGTGTTACTGTTTTCTGCAAAAAAGCGATTCTGCGAAGCAATGTGAACACTTCTGCTTCCCAGGCACAGAGAAGGTGCTAGCAGGGAATTCTCTGCCTGCCTTTCCCCAGTGCTCTGCAAGCTCTCCAGGACAACATAAAATCTGGGGCTCTGTGCTTTCTTTCATTCTGAACAAGTGTTACTGTTTTCTGCACAAAAGCGATTCTGCGAAGAAAAGTGAACAGGCACAGAGAAGGTGCTAGCAGGGAATTCTCTGCCTGCCTTCCTCAGTGCTCTGCAAGCTCTCCAGGACAACATAAAATCTGGGGCTCTGTGCTTTCTTTCGTTCTGAACAAGTGTTACTGTTTTCTGCACAAAAGCGATTCTGCAAAGCAATGTGAACACTTCTGCTTCCCAGGCACAGAGAAGGTGCTAGCAGGGAATTCTCTGCCTGCCTTTCCCCAGTGCTCTGCAAGCTCTCCAGGACAACATAAAATCTGGGGCTCTGTGCTTTCTTTCGTTCTGAACAAGTGTTACTGTTTTCTGCACAAAAGCGATTCTGCGAAGAAAAGTGAACAGGCACAGAGAAGGTGCTAGCAGGGAATTCTCTGCCTGCCTTCCTCAGTGCTCTGCAAGCTCTCCAGGACAACATAAAATCTGGGGTTCTGTGCTTTCTTTCGTTCTGAACAAGTGTTACTGTTTTCTGCACAAAAGCGATTCTGCGAAGCAATGTGAACACTTGTGCTTCCCAGGCACAGAGAAGGTGCTAGCAGGGAATTCTCTGCCTGCCTTTCCCCAGTGCTCTGCAAGCTCTCCAGGACAACAGCAAATCTGGGGCTCTGTGCTTTCTTTCGTTCTGAACAAGTGTTACTGTTTTCTGCACAAAAGCGATTCTGCGAAGAAAAGTGAACAGGCACAGAGAAGGTGCTAGCAGGGAATTCTCTGCCTGCCTTCCTCAGTGCTCTGCAAGCTCTCCAGGACAACATAAAATCTGGGGTTCTGTGCTTTCTTTCGTTCTGAACAAGTGTTACTGTTTTCTGCACAAAAGCGATTCTGCGAAGCAATGTGAACACTTGTGCTTCCCAGGCACAGAGAAGGTGCTAGCAGGGAATTCTCTGCCTGCCTTTCCCCAGTGCTCTGCAAGCTCTCCAGGACAACATAAAATCTGGGGCTCTGTGCTTTCTTTCGTTCTGAACAACTGTTACTGTTTTCTGCACAAAAGCGATTCTGCGAAGCAATGTGAACAGGCACAGAGAAGGTGCTAGCAGGGAATTCTCTGCCTGCCTTTCCTCAGTGCTCTGCAAGCTCTCCAGGACAACATAAAATCTGGGGCTCTGTGCTTTCTTTCGTTCTGAACAAGTGTTACTGTTTTCTGCACAAAAGCGATTCTGCGAAGCAATGTGAACACTTCTGCTTCCCAGGCACAGAGAAGGTGCTAGCAGGGAATTCTCTGCCTGCCTTTCCCCAGTGCTCTGCAAGCTCTCCAGGACAACATAAAATCTGGGGCTCTGTGCTTTCTTTCGTTCTGAACAAGTGTTACTGTTTTCTGCACAAAAGCGATTCTGCGAAGAAAAGTGAACAGGCACAGAGAAGGTGCTAGCAGGGAATTCTCTGCCTGCCTTCCTCAGTGCTCTGCAAGCTCTCCAGGACAACATAAAATCTGGGGCTCTGTGCTTTCTTTCGTTCTGAACAAGTGTTACTGTTTTCTGCACAAAAGCGATTCTGCGAAGCAATGTGAACACTTGTGCTTCCCAGGCACAGAGAAGGTGCTAGCAGGGAATTCTCTGCCTGCCTTTCCCCAGTGCTCTGCAAGCTCTCCAGGACAACATAAAATCTGGGGCTCTGTGCTTTCTTTCGTTCTGAACAAGTGTTACTGTTTTCTGCACAAAAGCGATTCTGCGAAGCAATGTGAACACTTCTGCTTCCCAGGCACAGAGAAGGTGCTAGCAGGGAATTCTCTGCCTGCCTTTCCCCAGTGCTCTGCAAGCTCTCCAGGACAACATAAAATCTGGGGTTCTGTGCTTTCTTTCATTCTGAACAAGTGTTACTGTTTTCTGCACAAAAGCGATTCTGCGAAGCAATGTGAACACTTCTGCTTCCCAGGCACAGAGAAGGTGCTAGCAGGGAATTCTCTGCCTGCCTTTCCCCAGTGCTCTGCAAGCTCTCCAGGACAACAGCAAATCTGGGGCTCTGTGCTTTCTTTCGTTCTGAACAAGTGTTACTGTTTTCTGCACAAAAGCGATTCTGCGAAGCAATGTGAACACTTCTGCTTCCCAGGCACAGAGAAGGTGCTAGCAGGGAATTCTCTGCCTGCCTTTCCCCAGTGCTCTGCAAGCTCTCCAGGACAACATAAAATCTGGGGCTCTGTGCTTTCTTTCGTTCTGAACAAGTGTTACTGTTTTCTGCACAAAAGCGATTCTGCGAAGTAATGTGAACACTTGTGCTTCCCAGGCACAGAGAAGGTGCTAGCAGGGAATTCTCTGCCTGCCTTTCCCCAGTGCTCTGCAAGCTCTCCAGGACAACATAAAATCTGGGGCTCTGTGCTTTCTTTCGTTCTGAACAAGTGTTACTGTTTTCTGCACAAAAGCGATTCTGCGAAGCAATGTGAACAGGCACAGAGAAGGTGCTAGCAGGGAATTCTCTGCCTGCCTTTCCTCAGTGCTCTGCAAGCTCTCCAGGACAACAGGAAATCTGGGGCTCTGTGCTTTCTTTCATTCTGAACAAGTGTTACTGTTTTCTGCACAAAAGCGATTCTGCGAAGCAAAGTGAACACTTCTGCTTCCCAGGCACAGAGAAGGTGCTAGCAGGGAATTCTCTGCCTGCCTTTCCCCAGTGCTCTGCAAGCTCCCCAGAACAACATAAAATCTGGGGCTCTGTGCTTTCTTTCGTTCTGAACAACTGTTACTGTTTTCTGCACAAAAGCGATTCTGCGAAGCAATGTGAACAGGCACAGAGAAGGTGCTAGCAGGGAATTCTCTGCCTGCCTTTCCTCAGTGCTCTGCAAGCTCTCCAGGACAACATAAAATCTGGGGCTCTGTGCTTTCTTTCATTCTGAACAAGTGTTACTGTTTTCTGCACAAAAGCGATTCTGCGAAGCAATGTGAACACTTCTGCTTCCCAGGCACAGAGAAGGTGCTAGCAGGGAATTCTCTGCCTGCCTTTCCCCAGTGCTCTGCAAGCTCTCCAGGACAACATAAAATCTGGGGCTCTGTGCTTTCTTTCATTCTGAACAAGTGTTACTGTTTTCTGCACAAAAGCGATTCTGCGAAGAAAAGTGAACAGGCACAGAGAAGGTGCTAGCAGGGAATTCTCTGCCTGCCTTCCTCAGTGCTCTGCAAGCTCTCCAGGACAACATAAAATCTGGGGCTCTGTGCTTTCTTTCGTTCTGAACAAGTGTTACTGTTTTCTGCACAAAAGCGATTCTGCAAAGCAATGTGAACACTTCTGC
This sequence comes from Strix uralensis, assembly GCF_047716275.1. Classification (NCBI taxonomy): domain Eukaryota; kingdom Metazoa; phylum Chordata; class Aves; order Strigiformes; family Strigidae; genus Strix; species Strix uralensis. Next base: position 80,267 of record NW_027436800.1, on the reverse strand, counting down.
TTCCCAGGCACAGAGAAGGTGCTAGCAGGGAATTCTCTGCCTGCCTTTCCCCAGTGCTCTGCAAGCTCTCCAGGACAACATAAAATCTGGGGCTCTGTGCTTTCTTTCGTTCTGAACAAGTGTTACTGTTTTCTGCACAAAAGCGATTCTGCGAAGAAAAGTGAACAGGCACAGAGAAGGTGCTAGCAGGGAATTCTCTGCCTGCCTTCCTCAGTGCTCTGCAAGCTCTCCAGGACAACATAAAATCTGGGGTTCTGTGCTTTCTTTCGTTCTGAACAAGTGTTACTGTTTTCTGCACAAAAGCGATTCTGCGAAGCAATGTGAACACTTGTGCTTCCCAGGCACAGAGAAGGTGCTAGCAGGGAATTCTCTGCCTGCCTTTCCCCAGTGCTCTGCAAGCTCTCCAGGACAACATAAAATCTGGGGCTCTGTGCTTTCTTTCGTTCTGAACAAGTGTTACTGTTTTCTGCACAAAAGCGATTCTGCGAAGAAAAGTGAACAGGCACAGAGAAGGTGCTAGCAGGGAATTCTCTGCCTGCCTTCCTCAGTGCTCTGCAAGCTCTCCAGGACAACATAAAATCTGGGGTTCTGTGCTTTCTTTCGTTCTGAACAAGTGTTAGTGTTTTCTGCACAAAAGCGATTCTGCGAAGCAATGTGAACACTTCTGCTTCCCAGGCACAGAGAAGGTGCTAGCAGGGAATTCTCTGCCTGCCTTTCCCCAGTGCTCTGCAAGCTCTCCAGGACAACATAAAATCTGGGGCTCTGTGCTTTCTTTCGTTCTGAACAACTGTTACTGTTTTCTGCACAAAAGCGATTCTGCGAAGCAATGTGAACAGGCACAGAGAAGGTGCTAGCAGGGAATTCTCTGCCTGCCTTTCCTCAGTGCTCTGCAAGCTCTCCAGGACAACATAAAATCTGGGGCTCTGTGCTTTCTTTCGTTCTGAACAAGTGTTACTGTTTTCTGCACAAAAGCGATTCTGCGAAGCAATGTGAACACTTCTGCTTCCCAGGCACAGAGAAGGTGCTAGCAGGGAATTCTCTGCCTGCCTTTCCCCAGTGCTCTGCAAGCTCTCCAGGACAACATAAAATCTGGGGCTCTGTGCTTTCTTTCGTTCTGAACAAGTGTTACTGTTTTCTGCACAAAAGCGATTCTGCGAAGAAAAGTGAACAGGCACAGAGAAGGTGCTAGCAGGGAATTCTCTGCCTGCCTTCCTCAGTGCTCTGCAAGCTCTCCAGGACAACATAAAATCTGGGGCTCTGTGCTTTCTTTCGTTCTGAACAAGTGTTACTGTTTTCTGCACAAAAGCGATTCTGCGAAGCAATGTGAACACTTGTGCTTCCCAGGCACAGAGAAGGTGCTAGCAGGGAATTCTCTGCCTGCCTTTCCCCAGTGCTCTGCAAGCTCTCCAGGACAACATAAAATCTGGGGCTCTGTGCTTTCTTTCGTTCTGAACAAGTGTTACTGTTTTCTGCACAAAAGCGATTCTGCGAAGCAATGTGAACACTTCTGCTTCCCAGGCACAGAGAAGGTGCTAGCAGGGAATTCTCTGCCTGCCTTTCCCCAGTGCTCTGCAAGCTCTCCAGGACAACATAAAATCTGGGGTTCTGTGCTTTCTTTCATTCTGAACAAGTGTTACTGTTTTCTGCACAAAAGCGATTCTGCGAAGCAATGTGAACACTTCTGCTTCCCAGGCACAGAGAAGGTGCTAGCAGGGAATTCTCTGCCTGCCTTTCCCCAGTGCTCTGCAAGCTCTCCAGGACAACAGCAAATCTGGGGCTCTGTGCTTTCTTTCGTTCTGAACAAGTGTTACTGTTTTCTGCACAAAAGCGATTCTGCGAAGCAATGTGAACACTTCTGCTTCCCAGGCACAGAGAAGGTGCTAGCAGGGAATTCTCTGCCTGCCTTTCCCCAGTGCTCTGCAAGCTCTCCAGGACAACATAAAATCTGGGGCTCTGTGCTTTCTTTCGTTCTGAACAAGTGTTACTGTTTTCTGCACAAAAGCGATTCTGCGAAGTAATGTGAACACTTGTGCTTCCCAGGCACAGAGAAGGTGCTAGCAGGGAATTCTCTGCCTGCCTTTCCCCAGTGCTCTGCAAGCTCTCCAGGACAACATAAAATCTGGGGCTCTGTGCTTTCTTTCGTTCTGAACAAGTGTTACTGTTTTCTGCACAAAAGCGATTCTGCGAAGCAATGTGAACAGGCACAGAGAAGGTGCTAGCAGGGAATTCTCTGCCTGCCTTTCCTCAGTGCTCTGCAAGCTCTCCAGGACAACAGGAAATCTGGGGCTCTGTGCTTTCTTTCATTCTGAACAAGTGTTACTGTTTTCTGCACAAAAGCGATTCTGCGAAGCAAAGTGAACACTTCTGCTTCCCAGGCACAGAGAAGGTGCTAGCAGGGAATTCTCTGCCTGCCTTTCCCCAGTGCTCTGCAAGCTCCCCAGAACAACATAAAATCTGGGGCTCTGTGCTTTCTTTCGTTCTGAACAACTGTTACTGTTTTCTGCACAAAAGCGATTCTGCGAAGCAATGTGAACAGGCACAGAGAAGGTGCTAGCAGGGAATTCTCTGCCTGCCTTTCCTCAGTGCTCTGCAAGCTCTCCAGGACAACATAAAATCTGGGGCTCTGTGCTTTCTTTCATTCTGAACAAGTGTTACTGTTTTCTGCACAAAAGCGATTCTGCGAAGCAATGTGAACACTTCTGCTTCCCAGGCACAGAGAAGGTGCTAGCAGGGAATTCTCTGCCTGCCTTTCCCCAGTGCTCTGCAAGCTCTCCAGGACAACATAAAATCTGGGGCTCTGTGCTTTCTTTCGTTCTGAACAAGTGTTACTGTTTTCTGCACAAAAGCGATTCTGCGAAGAAAAGTGAACAGGCACAGAGAAGGTGCTAGCAGGGAATTCTCTGCCTGCCTTCCTCAGTGCTCTGCAAGCTCTCCAGGACAACATAAAATCTGGGGTTCTGTGCTTTCTTTCGTTCTGAACAATTGTTACTGTTTTCTGCACAAAAGCGATTCTGCGAAGCAATGTGAACACTTCTGCTTCCCAGGCACAGAGAAGGTGCTAGCAGGGAATTCTCTGCCTGCCTTTCCCCAGTGCTCTGCAAGCTCTCCAGGACAACATAAAATCTGGGGCTCTGTGCTTTCTTTCGTTCTGAACAAGTGTTACTGTTTTCTGCACAAAAGCGATTCTGCGAAGAAAAGTGAACAGGCACAGAGAAGGTGCTAGCAGGGAATTCTCTGCCTGCCTTCCTCAGTGCTCTGCAAGCTCTCCAGGACAACATAAAATCTGGGGTTCTGTGCTTTCTTTCGTTCTGAACAATTGTTACTGTTTTCTGCACAAAAGCGATTCTGCGAAGCAATGTGAACACTTCTGCTTCCCAGGCACAGAGAAGGTGCTAGCAGGGAATTCTCTGCCTGCCTTTCCCCAGTGCTCTGCAAGCTCTCCAGGACAACATAAAATCTGGGGCTCTGTGCTTTCTTTCGTTCTGAACAAGTGTTACTGTTTTCTGCACAAAAGCGATTCTGCAAAGAAAAGTGAACAGGCACAGAGAAGGTGCTAGCAGGGAATTCTCTGCCTGCCTTCCTCAGTGCTCTGCAAGCTCTCCAGGACAACATAAAATCTGGGGCTCTGTGCTTTCTTTCGTTCTGAACAAGTGTTACTGTTTTCTGCACAAAAGCGATTCTGCGAAGCAATGTGAACACTTGTGCTTCCCAGGCACAGAGAAGGTGCTAGCAGGGAATTCTCTGCCTGCCTTTCCCCAGTGCTCTGCAAGCTCTCCAGGACAACATAAAATCTGGGGCTCTGTGCTTTCTTTCGTTCTGAACAAGTGTTACTGTTTTCTGCACAAAAGCGATTCTGCGAAGCAATGTGAACACTTCTGCTTCCCAGGCACAGAGAAGGTGCTAGCAGGGAATTCTCTGCCTGCCTTTCCCCAGTGCTCTGCAAGCTCTCCAGGACAACATAAAATCTGGGGTTCTGTGCTTTCTTTCATTCTGAACAAGTGTTACTGTTTTCTGCACAAAAGCGATTCTGCAAAGCAATGTGAACACTTCTGCTTCCCAGGCACAGAGAAGGTGCTAGCAGGGAATTCTCTGCCTGCCTTTCCCCAGTGCTCTGCAAGCTCTCCAGGACAACAGCAAATCTGGGGCTCTGTGCTTTCTTTCGTTCTGAACAAGTGTTACTGTTTTCTGCACAAAAGCGATTCTGCGAAGCAATGTGAACACTTCTGCTTCCCAGGCACAGAGAAGGTGCTAGCAGGGAATTCTCTGCCTGCCTTTCCCCAGTGCTCTGCAAGCTCTCCAGGACAACATAAAATCTGGGGCTCTGTGCTTTCTTTCGTTCTGAACAAGTGTTACTGTTTTCTGCACAAAAGCGATTCTGCGAAGTAATGTGAACACTTGTGCTTCCCAGGCACAGAGAAGGTGCTAGCAGGGAATTCTCTGCCTGCCTTTCCCCAGTGCTCTGCAAGCTCTCCAGGACAACATAAAATCTGGGGCTCTGTGCTTTCTTTCGTTCTGAACAAGTGTTACTGTTTTCTGCACAAAAGCGATTCTGCGAAGCAATGTGAACACTTCTGCTTCCCAGGCACAGAGAAGGTGCTAGCAGGGAATTCTCTGCCTGCCTTTCCCCAGTGCTCTGCAAGCTCTCCAGGACAACATAAAATCTGGGGCTCTGTGCTTTCTTTCGTTCTGAACAAGTGTTACTGTTTTCTGCACAAAAGCGATTCTGCGAAGCAATGTGAACACTTCTGCTTCCCAGGCACAGAGAAGGTGCTAGCAGGGAATTCTCTGCCTGCCTTTCCCCAGTGCTCTGCAAGCTCCCCAGAACAACATAAAATCTGGGGCTCTGTGCTTTCTTTCGTTCTGAACAAGTGTTACTGTTTTCTGCACAAAAGCGATTCTGCGAAGCAATGTGAACAGGCACAGAGAAGGTGCTAGCAGGGAATTCTCTGCCTGCCTTTCCCCAGTGCTCTGCAAGCTCTCCAGGACAACATAAAATCTGGGGTTCTGTGCTTTCTTTCATTCTGAACAAGTGTTACTGTTTTCTGCACAAAAGCGATTCTGCGAAGCAATGTGAACACTTGTGCTTCCCAGGCACAGAGAAGGTGCTAGCAGGGAATTCTCTGCCTGCCTTTCCCCAGAGCTCTGCAAGCTCTCCAGGACAACATAAAATCTGGGGCTCTGTGCTTTCTTTCGTTCTGAACAAGTGTTACTGTTTTCTGCACAAAAGCGATTCTGCGAAGCAATGTGAACACTTGTGCTTCCCAGGCACAGAGAAGGTGCTAGCAGGGAATTCTCTGCCTGTCTTTCCCCAGTGCTCTGCAAGCTCTCCAGGACAACATAAAATCTGGGGCTCTGTGCTTTCTTTCGTTCTGAACAAGTGTTACTGTTTTCTGCACAAAAGCGATTCTGTGAAGCAATGTGAACACTTGTGCTTCCCAGGCACAGAGAAGGTGCTAGCAGGGAATTCTCTGCCTGCCTTTCCCCAGTGCTCTGCAAGCTCTCCAGGACAACATAAAATCTGGGGCTCTGTGCTTTCTTTCGTTCTGAACAAGTGTTACTGTTTTCTGCACAAAAGCGATTCTGCGAAGCAATGTTAACACTTCTGCTTCCCAGGCACAGAGAAGGTGCTAGCAGGGAATTCTCTGCCTGCCTTTCCCCAGTGCTCTGCAAGCTCTCCAGGACAACATAAAATCTGGGGCTCTGTGCTTTCTTTCGTTCTGAACAAGTGTTACTGTTTTCTGCACAAAAGCGATTCTGCGAAGCAATGTGAACACTTCTGCTTCCCAGGCACAGAGAAGGTGCTAGCAGGGAATTCTCTGCCTGCCTTTCCCCAGTGCTCTGCAAGCTCCCCAGAACAACATAAAATCTGGGGCTCTGTGCTTTCTTTCGTTCTGAACAAGTGTTACTGTTTTCTGCACAAAAGCGATTCTGCGAAGCAATGTGAACAGGCACAGAGAAGGTGCTAGCAGGGAATTCTCTGCCTGCCTTTCCCCAGTGCTCTGCAAGCTCTCCAGGACAACATAAAATCTGGGGTTCTGTGCTTTCTTTCATTCTGAACAAGTGTTACTGTTTTCTGCACAAAAGCGATTCTGCGAAGCAATGTTAACACTTCTGCTTCCCAGGCACAGAGAAGGTGCTAGCAGGGAATTCTCTGCCTGCCTTTCCCCAGTGCTCTGCAAGCTCTCCAGGACAACATAAAATCTGGGGCTCTGTGCTTTCTTTCGTTCTGAACAAGTGTTACTGTTTTCTGCACAAAAGCGATTCTGCGAAGCAATGTGAACACTTCTGCTTCCCAGGCACAGAGAAGGTGCTAGCAGGGAATTCTCTGCCTGCCTTTCCCCAGTGCTCTGCAAGCTCTCCAGGACAACATAAAATCTGGGGCTCTGTGCTTTCTTTCGTTCTGAACAACTGTTACTGTTTTCTGCACAAAAGCGATTCTGCGAAGCAATGTGAACACTTGTGCTTCCCAGGCACAGAGAAGGTGCTAGCAGGGAATTCTCTGCCTGCCTTTCCCCAGTGCTCTGCAAGCTCCCCAGAACAACATAAAATCTGGGGCTCTGTGCTTTCTTTCGTTCTGAACAAGTGTTACTGTTTTCTGCACAAAAGCGATTCTGCGAAGCAATGTGAACAGGCACAGAGAAGGTGCTAGCAGGGAATTCTCTGCCTGCCTTTCCCCAGTGCTCTGCAAGCTCTCCAGGACAACATAAAATCTGGGGTTCTGTGCTTTCTTTCATTCTGAACAAGTGTTACTGTTTTCTGCACAAAAGCGATTGTGCGAAGCAATGTGAACACTTCTGCTTCCCAGGCACAGAGAAGGTGCTAGCAGGGAATTCTCTGCCTGCCTTTCCCCAGTGCTCTGCAAGCTCTCCAGGACAACATAAAATCTGGGGCTCTGTGCTTTCTTTCGTTCTGAACAAGTGTTACTGTTTTCTGCACAAAAGCGATTCTGCGAAGCAATGTGAACAGGCACAGAGAAGGTGCTAGCAGGGAATTCTCTGCCTGCCTTTCCCCAGTGCTCTGCAAGCTCTCCAGGACAACATAAAATCTGGGGCTCTGTGCTTTCTTTCGTTCTGAACAACTGTTACTGTTTTCTGCACAAAAGCGATTCTGCGAAGCAATGTGAACACTTGTGCTTCCCAGGCACAGAGAAGGTGCTAGCAGGGAATTCTCTGCCTGCCTTTCCCCAGTGCTCTGCAAGCTCTCCAGGACAACATAAAATCTGGGGCTCTGTGCTTTCTTTCGTTCTGAACAAGTGTTACTGTTTTCTGCACAAAAGCGATTCTGCGAATCAATGTGAACACTTGTGCTTCCCAGGCACAGAGAAGGTGCTAGCAGGGAATTCTCTGCCTGCCTTTCCCCAGTGCTCTGCAAGCTCTCCAGGACAACATAAAATCTGGGGCTCTGTGCTTTCTTTCGTTCTGAACAAGTGTTACTGTTTTCTGCACAAAAGCGATTCTGCGAAGCAATGTGAACACTTCTGCTTCCCAGGCACAGAGAAGGTGCTAGCAGGGAATTCTCTGCCTGCCTTTCCCCAGTGCTCTGCAAGCTCCCCAGAACAACATAAAATCTGGGGCTCTGTGCTTTCTTTCGTTCTGAACAAGTGTTACTGTTTTCTGCACAAAAGCGATTCTGCGAAGCAATGTGAACAGGCACAGAGAAGGTGCTAGCAGGGAATTCTCTGCCTGCCTTTCCCCAGTGCTCTGCAAGCTCTCCAGGACAACATAAAATCTGGGGTTCTGTGCTTTCTTTCATTCTGAACAAGTGTTACTGTTTTCTGCACAAAAGCGATTCTGCAAAGCAATGTGAACACTTCTGCTTCCCAGGCACAGAGAAGGTGCTAGCAGGGAATTCTCTGCCTGCCTTTCCCCAGTGCTCTGCAAGCTCTCCAGGACAACAGCAAATCTGGGGCTCTGTGCTTTCTTTCGTTCTGAACAAGTGTTACTGTTTTCTGCACAAAAGCGATTCTGCGAAGCAATGTGAACACTTGTGCTTCCCAGGCACAGAGAAGGTGCTAGCAGGGAATTCTCTGCCTGCCTTTCCCCAGTGCTCTGCAAGCTCTCCAGGACAACATAAAATCTGGGGCTCTGTGCTTTCTTTCGTTCTGAACAAGTGTTACTGTTTTCTGCACAAAAGCGATTCTGCGAAGCAATGTGAACAGGCACAGAGAAGGTGCTAGCAGGGAATTCTCTGCCTGCCTTTCCCCAGTGCTCTGCAAGCTCTCCAGGACAACATAAAATCTGGGGCTCTGTGCTTTCTTTCGTTCTGAACAAGTGTTACTGTTTTCTGCACAAAAGCGATTCTGCAAAGCAATGTGAACACTTCTGCTTCCCAGGCACAGAGAAGGTGCTAGCAGGGAATTCTCTGCCTGCCTTTCCCCAGTGCTCTGCAAGCTCTCCAGGACAACATAAAATCTGGGGCTCTGTGCTTTCTTTCGTTCTGAACAAGTGTTACTGTTTTCTGCACAAAAGCGATTCTGCGAAGCAATGTGAACACTTCTGCTTCCCAGGCACAGAGAAGGTGCTAGCAGGGAATTCTCTGCCTGCCTTTCCCCAGTGCTCTGCAAGCTCTCCAGGACAACATAAAATCTGGGGCTCTGTGCTTTCTTTCGTTCTGAACAAGTGTTACTGTTTTCTGCACAAAAGCGATTCTGCGAAGCAATGTGAACAGGCACAGAGAAGGTGCTAGCAGGGAATTCTCTGCCTGCCTTTCCCCAGTGCTCTGCAAGCTCTCCAGGACAACATAAAATCTGGGGTTCTGTGCTTTCTTTCATTCTGAACAAGTGTTACTGTTTTCTGCACAAAAGCGATTCTGCGAAGCAATGTGAACACTTCTGCTTCCCAGGCACAGAGAAGGTGCTAGCAGGGAATTCTCTGCCTGCCTTTCCCCAGTGCTCTGCAAGCTCTCCAGGACAACATAAAATCTGGGGCTCTGTGCTTTCTTTCGTTCTGAACAAGTGTTACTGTTTTCTGCACAAAAGCGATTCTGCGAAGCAATGTGAACACTTCTGCTTCCCAGGCACAGAGAAGGTGCTAGCAGGGAATTCTCTGCCTGCCTTTCCCCAGTGCTCTGCAAGCTCTCCAGGACAACATAAAATCTGGGGCTCTGTGCTTTCTTTCGTTCTGAACAAGTGTTACTGTTTTCTGCACAAAAGCGATTCTGCGAAGCAATGTGAACACTTCTGCTTCCCAGGCACAGAGAAGGTGCTAGCAGGGAATTCTCTGCCTGCCTTTCCCCAGTGCTCTGCAAGCTCTCCAGGACAACATAAAATCTGGTGCTCTGTGCTTTCTTTCGTTCTGAACAAGTGTTACTGTTTTCTGCACAAAAGCGATTCTGCGAAGCAATGTGAACAGGCACAGAGAAGGTGCTAGCAGGGAATTCTCTGCCTGCCTTTCCTCAGTGCTCTGCAAGCTCTCCAGGACAACATAAAATCTGGGGTTCTGTGCTTTCTTTCATTCTGAACAAGTGTTACTGTTTTCTGCACAAAAGCGATTCTGCGAAGCAATGTGAACACTTGTGCTTCCCAGGCACAGAGAAGGTGCTAGCAGGGAATTCTCTGCCTGCCTTTCCCCAGTGCTCTGCAAGCTCTCCAGGACAACATAAAATCTGGGGCTCTGTGCTTTCTTTCGTTCTGAACAAGTGTTACTGTTTTCTGCACAAAAGCAATTCTGCGAAGCAATATGAACACTTGTGCTTCCCAGGCACAGAGAAGGTGCTAGCAGGGAATTCTCTGCCTGCCTTTCCCCAGTGCTCTGCAAGCTCTCCAGGACAACATAAAATCTGGGGCTCTGTGCTTTCTTTCGTTCTGAACAAGTGTTACTGTTTTCTGCACAAAAGCGATTCTGCGAAGCAATGTGAACACTTCTGCTTCCCAGGCACAGAGAAGGTGCTAGCAGGGAATTCTCTGCCTGCCTTTCCCCAGTGCTCTGCAAGCTCTCCAGGACAACATAAAATCTGGGGCTCTGTGCTTTCTTTCGTTCTGAACAAGTGTTACTGTTTTCTGCACAAAAGCGATTCTGCGAAGCAATGTGAACACTTCTGCTTCCCAGGCACAGAGAAGGTGCTAGCAGGGAATTCTCTGCCTGCCTTTCCCCAGTGCTCTGCAAGCTCTCCAGGACAACATAAAATCTGGTGCTCTGTGCTTTCTTTCGTTCTGAACAAGTGTTACTGTTTTCTGCACAAAAGCGATTCTGCGAAGCAATGTGAACAGGCACAGAGAAGGTGCTAGCAGGGAATTCTCTGCCTGCCTTTCCTCAGTGCTCTGCAAGCTCTCCAGGACAACATAAAATCTGGGGTTCTGTGCTTTCTTTCATTCTGAACAAGTGTTACTGTTTTCTGCACAAAAGCGATTCTGCGAAGCAATGTGAACACTTGTGCTTCCCAGGCACAGAGAAGGTGCTAGCAGGGAATTCTCTGCCTGCCTTTCCCCAGTGCTCTGCAAGCTCTCCAGGACAACATAAAATCTGGGGCTCTGTGCTTTCTTTCGTTCTGAACAAGTGTTACTGTTTTCTGCACAAAAGCGATTCTGCGAAGCAATATGAACACTTGTGCTTCCCAGGCACAGAGAAGGTGCTAGCAGGGAATTCTCTGCCTGCCTTTCCCCAGTGCTCTGCAAGCTCTCCAGGACAACATAAAATCTGGGGCTCTGTGCTTTCTTTCGTTCTGAACAAGTGTTACTGTTTTCTGCACAAAAGCGATTCTGCGAAGCAATGTGAACACTTCTGCTTCCCAGGCACAGAGAAGGTGCTAGCAGGGAATTCTCTGCCTGCCTTTCCCCAGTGCTCTGCAAGCTCTCCAGGACAACATAAAATCTGGGGCTCTGTGCTTTCTTTCATTCTGAACAAGTGTTACAGTTTTCTGCACAAAAGCGATTCTGCAAAGCAATGTGAACACTTCTGCTTCCCAGGCACAGAGAAGGTGCTAGCAGGGAATTCTCTGCCTGCCTTTCCCCAGTGCTCTGCAAGCTCTCCAGGACAACATAAAATCTGGGGCTCTGTGCTTTCTTTCGTTCTGAACAAGTGTTACTGTTTTCTGCACAAAAGCGATTCTGCGAAGTAATGTGAACACTTGTGCTTCCCAGGCACAGAGAAGGTGCTAGCAGGGAATTCTCTGCCTGCCTTTCCCCAGTGCTCTGCAAGCTCTCCAGGACAACATAAAATCTGGGGCTCTGTGCTTTCTTTCGTTCTGAACAAGTGTTACTGTTTTCTGCACAAAAGCGATTCTGCGAAGTAATGTGAACACTTGTGCTTCCCAGGCACAGAGAAGGTGCTAGCAGGGAATTCTCTGCCTGCCTTTCCCCAGTGCTCTGCAAGCTCTCCAGGACAACATAAAATCTGGGGCTCTGTGCTTTCTTTCGTTCTGAACAAGTGTTACTGTTTTCTGCACAAAAGCGATTCTGCGAAGCAATGTGAACAGGCACAGAGAAGGTGCTAGCAGGGAATTCTCTGCCTGCCTTTCCTCAGTGCTCTGCAAGCTCTCCAGGACAACAGGAAATCTGGGGCTCTGTGCTTTCTTTCATTCTGAACAAGTGTTACTGTTTTCTGCACAAAAGCGATTCTGCGAAGCAATGTGAACAGGCACAGAGAAGGTGCTAGCAGGGAATTCTCTGCCTGCCTTTCCTCAGTGCTCTGCAAGCTCTCCAGGACAACAGGAAATCTGGGGCTCTGTGCTTTCTTTCATTCTGAACAAGTGTTACTGTTTTCTGCACAAAAGCGATTCTGCGAAGCAATGTGAACACTTGTGCTTCCCAGGCACAGAGAAGGTGCTAGCAGGGAATTCTCTGCCTGCCTTTCCCCAGTGCTCTGCAAGCTCTCCAGGACAACATAAAATCTGGGGCTCTGTGCTTTCTTTCGTTCTGAACAACTGTTACTGTTTTCTGCAAAAAAGCGATTCTGCGAAGCAATGTGAACAGGCACAGAGAAGGTGCTAGCAGGGAATTCTCTGCCTGCCTTTCCTCAGTGCTCTGCAAGCTCTCCAGGACAACATAAAATCTGGGGCTCTGTGCTTTCTTTCGTTCTGAACAAGTGTTACTGTTTTCTGCAGAAAAGCGATTCTGCGAAGCAATGTGAACACTTGTGCTTCCCAGGCACAGAGAAGGTGCTAGCAGGGAATTCTCTGCCTGCCTTTCCCCAGTGCTCTGCAAGCTCTCCAGGACAACATAAAATCTGGGGCTCTGTGCTTTCTTTCATTCTGAACAAGTGTTACTGTTTTCTGCACAAAAGCGATTCTGCGAAGAAAAGTGAACAGGCACAGAGAAGGTGCTAGCAGGGAATTCTCTGCCTGCCTTCCTCAGTGCTCTGCAAGCTCTCCAGGACAACATAAAATCTGGGGCTCTGTGCTTTCTTTCGTTCTGAACAAGTGTTACTGTTTTCTGCACAAAAGCGATTCTGCAAAGCAATGTGAACACTTGTGCTTCCCAGGCACAGAGAAGGTGCTAGCAGGGAATTCTCTGCCTGCCTTTCCCCAGTGCTCTGCAAGCTCTCCAGGACAACATAAAATCTGGGGCTCTGTGCTTTCTTTCGTTCTGAACAAGTGTTACTGTTTTCTGCACAAAAGCGATTCTGCGAAGAAAAGTGAACAGGCACAGAGAAGGTGCTAGCAGGGAATTCTCTGCCTGCCTTCCTCAGTGCTCTGCAAGCTCTCCAGGACAACATAAAATCTGGGGTTCTGTGCTTTCTTTCGTTCTGAACAAGTGTTACTGTTTTCTGCACAAAAGCGATTCTGCGAAGCAATGTGAACAGGCACAGAGAAGGTGCTAGCAGGGAATTCTCTGCCTGCCTTTCCCCAGTGCTCTGCAAGCTCTCCAGGACAACATAAAAGCTGGGGTTCTGTGCTTTCTTTCATTCTGAACAAGTGTTACTGTTTTCTGCACAAAAGCGATTCTGCGAAGCAATGTGAACACTTCTGCTTCCCAGGCACAGAGAAGGGGCTAGCAGGGAATTCTCTGCCTGCCTTTCCCCAGTGCTCTGCAAGCTCTCCAGGACAACATAAAATCTGGGGCTCTGTGCTTTCTTTCGTTCTGAACAAGTGTTACTGTTTTCTGCACAAAAGCGATTCTGCGAAGCAATGTGAACACTTCTGCTTCCCAGGCACAGAGAAGGTGCTAGCAGGGAATTCTCTGCCTGCCTTTCCCCAGTGCTCTGCAAGCTCTCCAGGACAACAGCAAATCTGGGGCTCTGTGCTTTCTTTCGTTCTGAACAAGTGTTACTGTTTTCTGCACAAAAGCGATTCTGCGAAGCAATGTGAACAGGCACAGAGAAGGTGCTAGCAGGGAATTCTCTGCCTGCCTTTCCCCAGTGCTCTGCAAGCTCTCCAGGACAACATAAAATCTGGGGCTCTGTGCTTTCTTTCGTTCTGAACAAGTGTTAGTGTTTTCTGCACAAAAGCGATTCTGCGAAGCAATGTGAACACTTCTGCTTCCCAGGCACAGAGAAGGTGCTAGCAGGGAATTCTCTGCCTGCCTTTCCCCAGTGCTCTGCAAGCTCTCCAGGACAACATAAAATCTGGGGCTCTGTGCTTTCTTTCGTTCTGAACAAGTGTTACTGTTTTCTGCACAAAAGCGATTCTGCGAAGCAATGTGAACAGGCACAGAGAAGGTGCTAGCAGGGAATTCTCTGCCTGCCTTTCCCCAGTGCTCTGCAAGCTCTCCAGGACAACATAAAATCTGGGGTTCTGTGCTTTCTTTCATTCTGAACAAGTGTTACTGTTTTCTGCACAAAAGCGATTCTGCGAAGCAATGTGAACACTTGTGCTTCCCAGGCACAGAGAAGGTGCTAGCAGGGAATTCTCTGCCTGCCTTTCCCCAGTGCTCTGCAAGCTCTCCAGGACAACATAAAATCTGGGGCTCTGTGCTTTCTTTCGTTCTGAACAAGTGTTACTGTTTTCTGCACAAAAGCGATTCTGCGAAGCAATGTGAACACTTCTGCTTCCCAGGCACAGAGAAGGTGCTAGCAGGGAATTCTCTGCCTGCCTTTCCCCAGTGCTCTGCAAGCTCTCCAGGACAACATAAAATCTGGGGCTCTGTGCTTTCTTTCGTTCTGAACAAGTGTTACTGTTTTCTGCACAAAAGCGATTCTGCGAAGCAATGTGAACAGGCACAGAGAAGGTGCTAGCAGGGAATTCTCTGCCTGCCTTTCCTCAGTGCTCTGCAAGCTCTCCAGGACAACATAAAATCTGGGGCTCTGTGCTTTCTTTCGTTCTGAACAAGTGTTACTGTTTTCTGCACAAAAGCGATTCTGCGAAGCAATGTGAACACTTCTGCTTCCCAGGCACAGAGAAGGTGCTAGCAGGGAATTCTCTGCCTGCCTTTCCCCAGTGCTCTGCAAGCTCTCCAGGACAACATAAAATCTGGGGCTCTGTGCTTTCTTTCGTTCTGAACAAGTGTTACTGTTTTCTGCACAAAAGTGATTCTGCGAAGCAATGTGAACACTTCTGCTTCCCAGGCACAGAGAAGGTGCTAGCAGGGAATTCTCTGCCTGCCTTTCCCCAGTGCTCTGCAAGCTCTCCAGGACAACATAAAATCTGGGGCTCTGTGCTTTCTTTCGTTCTGAACAAGTGTTACTGTTTTCTGCACAAAAGCGATTCTGCGAAGCAATGTGAACACTTCTGCTTCCCAGGCACAGAGAAGGTGCTAGCAGGGAATTCTCTGCCTGCCTTTCCCCAGTGCTCTGCAAGCTCTCCAGGACAACATAAAATCTGGGGCTCTGTGCTTTCTTTCATTCTGAACAAGTGTTACTGTTTTCTGCACAAAAGCGATTCTGCAAAGCAATGTGAACACTTCTGCTTCCCAGGCACAGAGAAGGTGCTAGCAGGGAATTCTCTGCTTGCCTTTCCCCAGTGCTCTGCAAGCTCTCCAGGACAACAGCAAATCTGGGGCTCTGTGCTTTCTTTCGTTCTGAACAAGTGTTACTGTTTTCTGCACAAAAGCGATTCTGCGAAGCAATGTGAACACTTCTGCTTCCCAGGCACAGAGAAGGTGCTAGCAGGGAATTCTCTGCCTGCCTTTCCCCAGTGCTCTGCAAGCTCTCCAGGACAACATAAAATCTGGGGCTCTGTGCTTTCTTTCGTTCTGAACAAGTGTTACTGTTTTCTGCACAAAAGCGATTCTGCGAAGTAATGTGAACACTTGTGCTTCCCAGGCACAGAGAAGGTGCTAGCAGGGAATTCTCTGCCTGCCTTTCCCCAGTGCTCTGCAAGCTCTCCAGGACAACATAAAATCTGGGGCTCTGTGCTTTCTTTCGTTCTGAACAAGTGTTACTGTTTTCTGCACAAAAGCGATTCTGCGAAGCAATGTGAACAGGCACAGAGAAGGTGCTAGCAGGGAATTCTCTGCCTGCCTTTCCTCAGTGCTCTGCAAGCTCTCCAGGACAACAGGAAATCTGGGGCTCTGTGCTTTCTTTCATTCTGAACAAGTGTTACTGTTTTCTGCACAAAAGCGATTCTGCGAAGCAAAGTGAACACTTCTGCTTCCCAGGCACAGAGAAGGTGCTAGCAGGGAATTCTCTGCCTGCCTTTCCCCAGTGCTCTGCAAGCTCTCCAGGACAACATAAAATCTGGGGCTCTGTGCTTTCTTTCGTTCTGAACAAGTGTTACTGTTTTCTGCAAAAAAGCGATTCTGCGAAGCAATGTGAACACTTCTGCTTCCCAGGCACAGAGAAGGTGCTAGCAGGGAATTCTCTGCCTGCCTTTCCCCAGTGCTCTGCAAGCTCTCCAGGACAACATAAAATCTGGGGCTCTGTGCTTTCTTTCATTCTGAACAAGTGTTACTGTTTTCTGCACAAAAGCGATTCTGCGAAGAAAAGTGAACAGGCACAGAGAAGGTGCTAGCAGGGAATTCTCTGCCTGCCTTCCTCAGTGCTCTGCAAGCTCTCCAGGACAACATAAAATCTGGGGCTCTGTGCTTTCTTTCGTTCTGAACAAGTGTTACTGTTTTCTGCACAAAAGCGATTCTGCAAAGCAATGTGAACACTTCTGCTTCCCAGGCACAGAGAAGGTGCTAGCAGGGAATTCTCTGCCTGCCTTTCCCCAGTGCTCTGCAAGCTCTCCAGGACAACATAAAATCTGGGGCTCTGTGCTTTCTTTCGTTCTGAACAAGTGTTACTGTTTTCTGCACAAAAGCGATTCTGCGAAGAAAAGTGAACAGGCACAGAGAAGGTGCTAGCAGGGAATTCTCTGCCTGCCTTCCTCAGTGCTCTGCAAGCTCTCCAGGACAACATAAAATCTGGGGTTCTGTGCTTTCTTTCGTTCTGAACAAGTGTTACTGTTTTCTGCACAAAAGCGATTCTGCGAAGCAATGTGAACACTTGTGCTTCCCAGGCACAGAGAAGGTGCTAGCAGGGAATTCTCTGCCTGCCTTTCCCCAGTGCTCTGCAAGCTCTCCAGGACAACAGCAAATCTGGGGCTCTGTGCTTTCTTTCGTTCTGAACAAGTGTTACTGTTTTCTGCACAAAAGCGATTCTGCGAAGAAAAGTGAACAGGCACAGAGAAGGTGCTAGCAGGGAATTCTCTGCCTGCCTTCCTCAGTGCTCTGCAAGCTCTCCAGGACAACATAAAATCTGGGGTTCTGTGCTTTCTTTCGTTCTGAACAAGTGTTACTGTTTTCTGCACAAAAGCGATTCTGCGAAGCAATGTGAACACTTGTGCTTCCCAGGCACAGAGAAGGTGCTAGCAGGGAATTCTCTGCCTGCCTTTCCCCAGTGCTCTGCAAGCTCTCCAGGACAACATAAAATCTGGGGCTCTGTGCTTTCTTTCGTTCTGAACAACTGTTACTGTTTTCTGCACAAAAGCGATTCTGCGAAGCAATGTGAACAGGCACAGAGAAGGTGCTAGCAGGGAATTCTCTGCCTGCCTTTCCTCAGTGCTCTGCAAGCTCTCCAGGACAACATAAAATCTGGGGCTCTGTGCTTTCTTTCGTTCTGAACAAGTGTTACTGTTTTCTGCACAAAAGCGATTCTGCGAAGCAATGTGAACACTTCTGCTTCCCAGGCACAGAGAAGGTGCTAGCAGGGAATTCTCTGCCTGCCTTTCCCCAGTGCTCTGCAAGCTCTCCAGGACAACATAAAATCTGGGGCTCTGTGCTTTCTTTCGTTCTGAACAAGTGTTACTGTTTTCTGCACAAAAGCGATTCTGCGAAGAAAAGTGAACAGGCACAGAGAAGGTGCTAGCAGGGAATTCTCTGCCTGCCTTCCTCAGTGCTCTGCAAGCTCTCCAGGACAACATAAAATCTGGGGCTCTGTGCTTTCTTTCGTTCTGAACAAGTGTTACTGTTTTCTGCACAAAAGCGATTCTGCGAAGCAATGTGAACACTTGTGCTTCCCAGGCACAGAGAAGGTGCTAGCAGGGAATTCTCTGCCTGCCTTTCCCCAGTGCTCTGCAAGCTCTCCAGGACAACATAAAATCTGGGGCTCTGTGCTTTCTTTCGTTCTGAACAAGTGTTACTGTTTTCTGCACAAAAGCGATTCTGCGAAGCAATGTGAACACTTCTGCTTCCCAGGCACAGAGAAGGTGCTAGCAGGGAATTCTCTGCCTGCCTTTCCCCAGTGCTCTGCAAGCTCTCCAGGACAACATAAAATCTGGGGTTCTGTGCTTTCTTTCATTCTGAACAAGTGTTACTGTTTTCTGCACAAAAGCGATTCTGCGAAGCAATGTGAACACTTCTGCTTCCCAGGCACAGAGAAGGTGCTAGCAGGGAATTCTCTGCCTGCCTTTCCCCAGTGCTCTGCAAGCTCTCCAGGACAACAGCAAATCTGGGGCTCTGTGCTTTCTTTCGTTCTGAACAAGTGTTACTGTTTTCTGCACAAAAGCGATTCTGCGAAGCAATGTGAACACTTCTGCTTCCCAGGCACAGAGAAGGTGCTAGCAGGGAATTATCTGCCTGCCTTTCCCCAGTGCTCTGCAAGCTCTCCAGGACAACATAAAATCTGGGGCTCTGTGCTTTCTTTCGTTCTGAACAAGTGTTACTGTTTTCTGCACAAAAGCGATTCTGCGAAGTAATGTGAACACTTGTGCTTCCCAGGCACAGAGAAGGTGCTAGCAGGGAATTCTCTGCCTGCCTTTCCCCAGTGCTCTGCAAGCTCTCCAGGACAACATAAAATCTGGGGCTCTGTGCTTTCTTTCGTTCTGAACAAGTGTTACTGTTTTCTGCACAAAAGCGATTCTGCGAAGCAATGTGAACAGGCACAGAGAAGGTGCTAGCAGGGAATTCTCTGCCTGCCTTTCCTCAGTGCTCTGCAAGCTCTCCAGGACAACAGGAAATCTGGGGCTCTGTGCTTTCTTTCATTCTGAACAAGTGTTACTGTTTTCTGCACAAAAGCGATTCTGCGAAGCAAAGTGAACACTTCTGCTTCCCAGGCACAGAGAAGGTGCTAGCAGGGAATTCTCTGCCTGCCTTTCCCCAGTGCTCTGCAAGCTCCCCAGAACAACATAAAATCTGGGGCTCTGTGCTTTCTTTCGTTCTGAACAACTGTTACTGTTTTCTGCACAAAAGCGATTCTGCGAAGCAATGTGAACAGGCACAGAGAAGGTGCTAGCAGGGAATTCTCTGCCTGCCTTTCCTCAGTGCTCTGCAAGCTCTCCAGGACAACATAAAATCTGGGGCTCTGTGCTTTCTTTCATTCTGAACAAGTGTTACTGTTTTCTGCACAAAAGCGATTCTGCGAAGCAATGTGAACACTTCTGCTTCCCAGGCACAGAGAAGGTGCTAGCAGGGAATTCTCTGCCTGCCTTTCCCCAGTGCTCTGCAAGCTCTCCAGGACAACATAAAATCTGGGGCTCTGTGCTTTCTTTCATTCTGAACAAGTGTTACTGTTTTCTGCACAAAAGCGATTCTGCGAAGAAAAGTGAACAGGCACAGAGAAGGTGCTAGCAGGGAATTCTCTGCCTGCCTTCCTCAGTGCTCTGCAAGCTCTCCAGGACAACATAAAATCTGGGGCTCTGTGCTTTCTTTCGTTCTGAACAAGTGTTACTGTTTTCTGCACAAAAGCGATTCTGCAAAGCAATGTGAACACTTCTGCTTCCCAGGCACAGAGAAGGTGCTAGCAGGGAATTCTCTGCCTGCCTTTCCCCAGTGCTCTGCAAGCTCTCCAGGACAACATAAAATCTGGGGCTCTGTGCTTTCTTTCGTTCTGAACAAGTGTTACTGTTTTCTGCACAAAAGCGATTCTGCGAAGAAAAGTGAACAGGCACAGAGAAGGTGCTAGCAGGGAATTCTCTGCCTGCCTTCCTCAGTGCTCTGCAAGCTCTCCAGGACAACATAAAATCTGGGGTTCTGTGCTTTCTTTCGTTCTGAACAAGTGTTACTGTTTTCTGCACAAAAGCGATTCTGCGAAGCAATGTGAACACTTGTGCTTCCCAGGCACAGAGAAGGTGCTAGCAGGGAATTCTCTGCCTGCCTTTCCCCAGTGCTCTGCAAGCTCTCCAGGACAACATAAAATCTGGGGCTCTGTGCTTTCTTTCGTTCTGAACAAGTGTTACTGTTTTCTGCACAAAAGCGATTCTGCGAAGAAAAGTGAACAGGCACAGAGAAGGTGCTAGCAGGGAATTCTCTGCCTGCCTTCCTCAGTGCTCTGCAAGCTCTCCAGGACAACATAAAATCTGGGGTTCTGTGCTTTCTTTCGTTCTGAACAAGTGTTACTGTTTTCTGCACAAAAGCGATTCTGCGAAGCAATGTGAACACTTGTGCTTCCCAGGCACAGAGAAGGTGCTAGCAGGGAATTCTCTGCCTGCCTTTCCCCAGTGCTCTGCAAGCTCTCCAGGACAACATAAAATCTGGGGCTCTGTGCTTTCTTTCGTTCTGAACAACTGTTACTGTTTTCTGCACAAAAGCGATTCTGCGAAGCAATGTGAACAGGCACAGAGAAGGTGCTAGCAGGGAATTCTCTGCCTGCCTTTCCTCAGTGCTCTGCAAGCTCTCCAGGACAACATAAAATCTGGGGCTCTGTGCTTTCTTTCGTTCTGAACAAGTGTTACTGTTTTCTGCACAAAAGCGATTCTGCGAAGCAATGTGAACACTTCTGCTTCCCAGGCACAGAGAAGGTGCTAGCAGGGAATTCTCTGCCTGCCTTTCCCCAGTGCTCTGCAAGCTCTCCAGGACAACATAAAATCTGGGGCTCTGTGCTTTCTTTCGTTCTGAACAAGTGTTACTGTTTTCTGCACAAAAGCGATTCTGCGAAGAAAAGTGAACAGGCACAGAGAAGGTGCTAGCAGGGAATTCTCTGCCTGCCTTCCTCAGTGCTCTGCAAGCTCTCCAGGACAACATAAAATCTGGGGCTCTGTGCTTTCTTTCGTTCTGAACAAGTGTTACTGTTTTCTGCACAAAAGCGATTCTGCGAAGCAATGTGAACACTTGTGCTTCCCAGGCACAGAGAAGGTGCTAGCAGGGAATTCTCTGCCTGCCTTTCCCCAGTGCTCTGCAAGCTCTCCAGGACAACATAAAATCTGGGGCTCTGTGCTTTCTTTCGTTCTGAACAAGTGTTACTGTTTTCTGCACAAAAGCGATTCTGCGAAGCAATGTGAACACTTCTGCTTCCCAGGCACAGAGAAGGTGCTAGCAGGGAATTCTCTGCCTGCCTTTCCCCAGTGCTCTGCAAGCTCTCCAGGACAACATAAAATCTGGGGTTCTGTGCTTTCTTTCATTCTGAACAAGTGTTACTGTTTTCTGCACAAAAGCGATTCTGCGAAGCAATGTGAACACTTCTGCTTCCCAGGCACAGAGAAGGTGCTAGCAGGGAATTCTCTGCCTGCCTTTCCCCAGTGCTCTGCAAGCTCTCCAGGACAACAGCAAATCTGGGGCTCTGTGCTTTCTTTCGTTCTGAACAAGTGTTACTGTTTTCTGCACAAAAGCGATTCTGCGAAGCAATGTGAACACTTCTGCTTCCCAGGCACAGAGAAGGTGCTAGCAGGGAATTCTCTGCCTGCCTTTCCCCAGTGCTCTGCAAGCTCTCCAGGACAACATAAAATCTGGGGCTCTGTGCTTTCTTTCGTTCTGAACAAGTGTTACTGTTTTCTGCACAAAAGCGATTCTGCGAAGTAATGTGAACACTTGTGCTTCCCAGGCACAGAGAAGGTGCTAGCAGGGAATTCTCTGCCTGCCTTTCCCCAGTGCTCTGCAAGCTCTCCAGGACAACATAAAATCTGGGGCTCTGTGCTTTCTTTCGTTCTGAACAAGTGTTACTGTTTTCTGCACAAAAGCGATTCTGCGAAGCAATGTGAACAGGCACAGAGAAGGTGCTAGCAGGGAATTCTCTGCCTGCCTTTCCTCAGTGCTCTGCAAGCTCTCCAGGACAACAGGAAATCTGGGGCTCTGTGCTTTCTTTCATTCTGAACAAGTGTTACTGTTTTCTGCACAAAAGCGATTCTGCGAAGCAAAGTGAACACTTCTGCTTCCCAGGCACAGAGAAGGTGCTAGCAGGGAATTCTCTGCCTGCCTTTCCCCAGTGCTCTGCAAGCTCCCCAGAACAACATAAAATCTGGGGCTCTGTGCTTTCTTTCGTTCTGAACAACTGTTACTGTTTTCTGCACAAAAGCGATTCTGCGAAGCAATGTGAACAGGCACAGAGAAGGTGCTAGCAGGGAATTCTCTGCCTGCCTTTCCTCAGTGCTCTGCAAGCTCTCCAGGACAACATAAAATCTGGGGCTCTGTGCTTTCTTTCATTCTGAACAAGTGTTACTGTTTTCTGCACAAAAGCGATTCTGCGAAGCAATGTGAACACTTCTGCTTCCCAGGCACAGAGAAGGTGCTAGCAGGGAATTCTCTGCCTGCCTTTCCCCAGTGCTCTGCAAGCTCTCCAGGACAACATAAAATCTGGGGCTCTGTGCTTTCTTTCGTTCTGAACAAGTGTTACTGTTTTCTGCACAAAAGCGATTCTGCGAAGAAAAGTGAACAGGCACAGAGAAGGTGCTAGCAGGGAATTCTCTGCCTGCCTTCCTCAGTGCTCTGCAAGCTCTCCAGGACAACATAAAATCTGGGGTTCTGTGCTTTCTTTCGTTCTGAACAATTGTTACTGTTTTCTGCACAAAAGCGATTCTGCGAAGCAATGTGAACACTTCTGCTTCCCAGGCACAGAGAAGGTGCTAGCAGGGAATTCTCTGCCTGCCTTTCCCCAGTGCTCTGCAAGCTCTCCAGGACAACATAAAATCTGGGGCTCTGTGCTTTCTTTCGTTCTGAACAAGTGTTACTGTTTTCTGCACAAAAGCGATTCTGCGAAGAAAAGTGAACAGGCACAGAGAAGGTGCTAGCAGGGAATTCTCTGCCTGCCTTCCTCAGTGCTCTGCAAGCTCTCCAGGACAACATAAAATCTGGGGTTCTGTGCTTTCTTTCGTTCTGAACAATTGTTACTGTTTTCTGCACAAAAGCGATTCTGCGAAGCAATGTGAACACTTCTGCTTCCCAGGCACAGAGAAGGTGCTAGCAGGGAATTCTCTGCCTGCCTTTCCCCAGTGCTCTGCAAGCTCTCCAGGACAACATAAAATCTGGGGCTCTGTGCTTTCTTTCGTTCTGAACAAGTGTTACTGTTTTCTGCACAAAAGCGATTCTGCGAAGAAAAGTGAACAGGCACAGAGAAGGTGCTAGCAGGGAATTCTCTGCCTGCCTTCCTCAGTGCTCTGCAAGCTCTCCAGGACAACATAAAATCTGGGGCTCTGTGCTTTCTTTCGTTCTGAACAAGTGTTACTGTTTTCTGCACAAAAGCGATTCTGCGAAGCAATGTGAACACTTGTGCTTCCCAGGCACAGAGAAGGTGCTAGCAGGGAATTCTCTGCCTGCCTTTCCCCAGTGCTCTGCAAGCTCTCCAGGACAACATAAAATCTGGGGCTCTGTGCTTTCTTTCGTTCTGAACAAGTGTTACTGTTTTCTGCACAAAAGCGATTCTGCGAAGCAATGTGAACACTTCTGCTTCCCAGGCACAGAGAAGGTGCTAGCAGGGAATTCTCTGCCTGCCTTTCCCCAGTGCTCTGCAAGCTCTCCAGGACAACATAAAATCTGGGGTTCTGTGCTTTCTTTCATTCTGAACAAGTGTTACTGTTTTCTGCACAAAAGCGATTCTGCAAAGCAATGTGAACACTTCTGCTTCCCAGGCACAGAGAAGGTGCTAGCAGGGAATTCTCTGCCTGCCTTTCCCCAGTGCTCTGCAAGCTCTCCAGGACAACAGCAAATCTGGGGCTCTGTGCTTTCTTTCGTTCTGAACAAGTGTTACTGTTTTCTGCACAAAAGCGATTCTGCGAAGCAATGTGAACACTTCTGCTTCCCAGGCACAGAGAAGGTGCTAGCAGGGAATTCTCTGCCTGCCTTTCCCCAGTGCTCTGCAAGCTCTCCAGGACAACATAAAATCTGGGGCTCTGTGCTTTCTTTCGTTCTGAACAAGTGTTACTGTTTTCTGCACAAAAGCGATTCTGCGAAGTAATGTGAACACTTGTGCTTCCCAGGCACAGAGAAGGTGCTAGCAGGGAATTCTCTGCCTGCCTTTCCCCAGTGCTCTGCAAGCTCTCCAGGACAACATAAAATCTGGGGCTCTGTGCTTTCTTTCGTTCTGAACAAGTGTTACTGTTTTCTGCACAAAAGCGATTCTGCGAAGCAATGTGAACACTTCTGCTTCCCAGGCACAGAGAAGGTGCTAGCAGGGAATTCTCTGCCTGCCTTTCCCCAGTGCTCTGCAAGCTCTCCAGGACAACATAAAATCTGGGGCTCTGTGCTTTCTTTCGTTCTGAACAAGTGTTACTGTTTTCTGCACAAAAGCGATTCTGCGAAGCAATGTGAACACTTCTGCTTCCCAGGCACAGAGAAGGTGCTAGCAGGGAATTCTCTGCCTGCCTTTCCCCAGTGCTCTGCAAGCTCCCCAGAACAACATAAAATCTGGGGCTCTGTGCTTTCTTTCGTTCTGAACAAGTGTTACTGTTTTCTGCACAAAAGCGATTCTGCGAAGCAATGTGAACAGGCACAGAGAAGGTGCTAGCAGGGAATTCTCTGCCTGCCTTTCCCCAGTGCTCTGCAAGCTCTCCAGGACAACATAAAATCTGGGGTTCTGTGCTTTCTTTCATTCTGAACAAGTGTTACTGTTTTCTGCACAAAAGCGATTCTGCGAAGCAATGTGAACACTTGTGCTTCCCAGGCACAGAGAAGGTGCTAGCAGGGAATTCTCTGCCTGCCTTTCCCCAGAGCTCTGCAAGCTCTCCAGGACAACATAAAATCTGGGGCTCTGTGCTTTCTTTCGTTCTGAACAAGTGTTACTGTTTTCTGCACAAAAGCGATTCTGTGAAGCAATGTGAACACTTGTGCTTCCCAGGCACAGAGAAGGTGCTAGCAGGGAATTCTCTGCCTGCCTTTCCCCAGTGCTCTGCAAGCTCTCCAGGACAACATAAAATCTGGGGCTCTGTGCTTTCTTTCGTTCTGAACAAGTGTTACTGTTTTCTGCACAAAAGCGATTCTGCGAAGCAATGTGAACACTTCTGCTTCCCAGGCACAGAGAAGGTGCTAGCAGGGAATTCTCTGCCTGCCTTTCCCCAGTGCTCTGCAAGCTCTCCAGGACAACATAAAATCTGGGGCTCTGTGCTTTCTTTCGTTCTGAACAAGTGTTACTGTTTTCTGCACAAAAGCGATTCTGCGAAGCAATGTGAACACTTCTGCTTCCCAGGCACAGAGAAGGTGCTAGCAGGGAATTCTCTGCCTGCCTTTCCCCAGTGCTCTGCAAGCTCCCCAGAACAACATAAAATCTGGGGCTCTGTGCTTTCTTTCGTTCTGAACAAGTGTTACTGTTTTCTGCACAAAAGCGATTCTGCGAAGCAATGTGAACAGGCACAGAGAAGGTGCTAGCAGGGAATTCTCTGCCTGCCTTTCCCCAGTGCTCTGCAAGCTCTCCAGGACAACATAAAATCTGGGGTTCTGTGCTTTCTTTCATTCTGAACAAGTGTTACTGTTTTCTGCACAAAAGCGATTCTGCGAAGCAATGTTAACACTTCTGCTTCCCAGGCACAGAGAAGGTGCTAGCAGGGAATTCTCTGCCTGCCTTTCCCCAGTGCTCTGCAAGCTCTCCAGGACAACATAAAATCTGGGGCTCTGTGCTTTCTTTCGTTCTGAACAAGTGTTACTGTTTTCTGCACAAAAGCGATTCTGCGAAGCAATGTGAACACTTCTGCTTCCCAGGCACAGAGAAGGTGCTAGCAGGGAATTCTCTGCCTGCCTTTCCCCAGTGCTCTGCAAGCTCTCCAGGACAACATAAAATCTGGGGCTCTGTGCTTTCTTTCGTTCTGAACAACTGTTACTGTTTTCTGCACAAAAGCGATTCTGCGAAGCAATGTGAACACTTGTGCTTCCCAGGCACAGAGAAGGTGCTAGCAGGGAATTCTCTGCCTGCCTTTCCCCAGTGCTCTGCAAGCTCCCCAGAACAACATAAAATCTGGGGCTCTGTGCTTTCTTTCGTTCTGAACAAGTGTTACTGTTTTCTGCACAAAAGCGATTCTGCGAAGCAATGTGAACAGGCACAGAGAAGGTGCTAGCAGGGAATTCTCTGCCTGCCTTTCCCCAGTGCTCTGCAAGCTCTCCAGGACAACATAAAATCTGGGGTTCTGTGCTTTCTTTCATTCTGAACAAGTGTTACTGTTTTCTGCACAAAAGCGATTGTGCGAAGCAATGTGAACACTTCTGCTTCCCAGGCACAGAGAAGGTGCTAGCAGGGAATTCTCTGCCTGCCTTTCCCCAGTGCTCTGCAAGCTCTCCAGGACAACATAAAATCTGGGGCTCTGTGCTTTCTTTCGTTCTGAACAAGTGTTACTGTTTTCTGCACAAAAGCGATTCTGCGAAGCAATGTGAACAGGCACAGAGAAGGTGCTAGCAGGGAATTCTCTGCCTGCCTTTCCCCAGTGCTCTGCAAGCTCTCCAGGACAACATAAAATCTGGGGCTCTGTGCTTTCTTTCGTTCTGAACAACTGTTACTGTTTTCTGCACAAAAGCGATTCTGCGAAGCAATGTGAACACTTGTGCTTCCCAGGCACAGAGAAGGTGCTAGCAGGGAATTCTCTGCCTGCCTTTCCCCAGTGCTCTGCAAGCTCTCCAGGACAACATAAAATCTGGGGCTCTGTGCTTTCTTTCGTTCTGAACAAGTGTTACTGTTTTCTGCACAAAAGCGATTCTGCGAAGCAATGTGAACACTTGTGCTTCCCAGGCACAGAGAAGGTGCTAGCAGGGAATTCTCTGCCTGCCTTTCCCCAGTGCTCTGCAAGCTCTCCAGGACAACATAAAATCTGGGGCTCTGTGCTTTCTTTCGTTCTGAACAAGTGTTACTGTTTTCTGCACAAAAGCGATTCTGCGAAGCAATGTGAACACTTCTGCTTCCCAGGCACAGAGAAGGTGCTAGCAGGGAATTCTCTGCCTGCCTTTCCCCAGTGCTCTGCAAGCTCCCCAGAACAACATAAAATCTGGGGCTCTGTGCTTTCTTTCGTTCTGAACAAGTGTTACTGTTTTCTGCACAAAAGCGATTCTGCGAAGCAATGTGAACAGGCACAGAGAAGGTGCTAGCAGGGAATTCTCTGCCTGCCTTTCCCCAGTGCTCTGCAAGCTCTCCAGGACAACATAAAATCTGGGGTTCTGTGCTTTCTTTCATTCTGAACAAGTGTTACTGTTTTCTGCACAAAAGCGATTCTGCAAAGCAATGTGAACACTTCTGCTTCCCAGGCACAGAGAAGGTGCTAGCAGGGAATTCTCTGCCTGCCTTTCCCCAGTGCTCTGCAAGCTCTCCAGGACAACAGCAAATCTGGGGCTCTGTGCTTTCTTTCGTTCTGAACAAGTGTTACTGTTTTCTGCACAAAAGCGATTCTGCGAAGCAATGTGAACACTTGTGCTTCCCAGGCACAGAGAAGGTGCTAGCAGGGAATTCTCTGCCTGCCTTTCCCCAGTGCTCTGCAAGCTCTCCAGGACAACATAAAATCTGGGGCTCTGTGCTTTCTTTCGTTCTGAACAAGTGTTACTGTTTTCTGCACAAAAGCGATTCTGCGAAGCAATGTGAACAGGCACAGAGAAGGTGCTAGCAGGGAATTCTCTGCCTGCCTTTCCCCAGTGCTCTGCAAGCTCTCCAGGACAACATAAAATCTGGGGCTCTGTGCTTTCTTTCGTTCTGAACAAGTGTTACTGTTTTCTGCACAAAAGCGATTCTGCGAAGCAATGTGAACACTTGTGCTTCCCAGGCACAGAGAAGGTGCTAGCAGGGAATTCTCTGCCTGTCTTTCCCCAGTGCTCTGCAAGCTCTCCAGGACAACATAAAATCTGGGGCTCTGTGCTTTCTTTCGTTCTGAACAAGTGTTACTGTTTTCTGCACAAAAGCGATTCTGTGAAGCAATGTGAACACTTGTGTTTCCCAGGCACAGAGAAGGTGCTAGCAGGGAATTCTCTGCCTGCCTTTCCCCAGTGCTCTGCAAGCTCTCCAGGACAACATAAAATCTGGGGCTCTGTGCTTTCTTTCGTTCTGAACAAGTGTTACTGTTTTCTGCACAAAAGCGATTCTGCGAAGCAATATGAACACTTGTGCTTCCCAGGCACAGAGAAGGTGCTAGCAGGGAATTCTCTGCCTGCCTTTCCCCAGTGCTCTGCAAGCTCTCCAGGACAACATAAAATCTGGGGCTCTGTGCTTTCTTTCGTTCTGAACAAGTGTTACTGTTTTCTGCACAAAAGCGATTCTGCGAAGCAATGTGAACACTTCTGCTTCCCAGGCACAGAGAAGGTGCTAGCAGGGAATTCTCTGCCTGCCTTTCCCCAGTGCTCTGCAAGCTCCCCAGAACAACATAAAATCTGGGGCTCTGTGCTTTCTTTCGTTCTGAACAAGTGTTACTGTTTTCTGCACAAAAGCGATTCTGCGAAGCAATGTGAACAGGCACAGAGAAGGTGCTAGCAGGGAATTCTCTGCCTGCCTTTCCCCAGTGCTCTGCAAGCTCTCCAGGACAACATAAAATCTGGGGCTCTGTGCTTTCTTTCGTTCTGAACAAGTGTTACTGTTTTCTGCACAAAAGCGATTCTGCGAAGCAATGTGAACAGGCACAGAGAAGGTGCTAGCAGGGAATTCTCTGCCTGCCTTTCCCCAGTGCTCTGCAAGCTCTCCAGGACAACATAAAATCTGGGGCTCTGTGCTTTCTTTCATTCTGAACAAGTGTTACTGTTTTCTGCACAAAAGCGATTCTGCGAAGCAATGTGAACACTTGTGCTTCCCAGGCACAGAGAAGGTGCTAGCAGGGAATTCTCTGCCTGCCTTTCCCCAGTGCTCTGCAAGCTCTCCAGGACAACATAAAATCTGGGGCTCTGTGCTTTCTTTCGTTCTGAACAAGTGTTACTGTTTTCTGCACAAAAGCGATTCTGCAAAGCAATGTGAACACTTCTGCTTCCCAGGCACAGAGAAGGTGCTAGCAGGGAATTCTCTGCCTGCCTTTCCCCAGTGCTCTGCAAGCTCTCCAGGACAACATAAAATCTGGGGCTCTGTGCTTTCTTTCGTTCTGAACAAGTGTTACTGTTTTCTGCACAAAAGCGATTCTGCGAAGCAATGTGAACAGGCACAGAGAAGGTGCTAGCAGGGAATTCTCTGCCTGCCTTTCCCCAGTGCTCTGCAAGCTCTCCAGGACAACATAAAATCTGGGGCTCTGTGCTTTCTTTCATTCTGAACAAGTGTTACTGTTTTCTGCACAAAAGCGATTCTGCGAAGCAATGTGAACACTTGTGCTTCCCAGGCACAGAGAAGGTGCTAGCAGGGAATTCTCTGCCTGCCTTTCCCCAGTGCTCTGCAAGCTCTCCAGGACAACATAAAATCTGGGGCTCTGTGCTTTCTTTCGTTCTGAACAAGTGTTACTGTTTTCTGCACAAAAGCGATTCTGCGAAGCAATGTGAACAGGCACAGAGAAGGTGCTAGCAGGGAATTCTCTGCCTGCCTTTCCCCAGTGCTCTGCAAGCTCTCCAGGACAACATAAAATCTGGGGCTCTGTGCTTTCTTTCATTCTGAACAAGTGTTACTGTTTTCTGCACAAAAGCGATTCTGCGAAGCAATGTGAACACTTGTGCTTCCCAGGCACAGAGAAGGTGCTAGCAGGGAATTCTCTGCCTGCCTTTCCCCAGTGCTCTGCAAGCTCTCCAGGACAACATAAAATCTGGGGCTCTGTGCTTTCTTTCGTTCTGAACAAGTGTTACTGTTTTCTGCACAAAAGCGATTCTGCGAAGCAATGTGAACACTTCTGCTTCCCAGGCACAGAGAAGGTGCTAGCAGGGAATTCTCTGCCTGCCTTTCCCCAGTGCTCTGCAAGCTCCCCAGAACAACATAAAATCTGGGGCTCTGTGCTTTCTTTCGTTCTGAACAAGTGTTACTGTTTTCTGCACAAAAGCGATTCTGCGAAGCAATGTGAACAGGCACAGAGAAGGTGCTAGCAGGGAATTCTCTGCCTGCCTTTCCCCAGTGCTCTGCAAGCTCTCCAGGACAACATAAAATCTGGGGTTCTGTGCTTTCTTTCATTCTGAACAAGTGTTACTGTTTTCTGCACAAAAGCGATTCTGCGAAGCAATGTGAACACTTCTGCTTCCCAGGCACAGAGAAGGTGCTAGCAGGGAATTCTCTGCCTGCCTTTCCCCAGTGCTCTGCAAGCTCTCCAGGACAACAGCAAATCTGGGGCTCTGTGCTTTCTTTCGTTCTGAACAAGTGTTACTGTTTTCTGCACAAAAGCGATTCTGCGAAGCAATGTGAACACTTGTGCTTCCCAGGCACAGAGAAGGTGCTAGCAGGGAATTCTCTGCCTGCCTTTCCCCAGTGCTCTGCAAGCTCTCCAGGACAACATAAAATCTGGGGCTCTGTGCTTTCTTTCGTTCTGAACAAGTGTTACTGTTTTCTGCACAAAAGCGATTCTGCGAAGCAATGTGAACAGGCACAGAGAAGGTGCTAGCAGGGAATTCTCTGCCTGCCTTTCCCCAGTGCTCTGCAAGCTCTCCAGGACAACATAAAATCTGGGGTTCTGTGCTTTCTTTCATTCTGAACAAGTGTTACTGTTTTCTGCACAAAAGCGATTCTGCGAAGCAATGTGAACACTTGTGCTTCCCAGGCACAGAGAAGGTGCTAGCAGGGAATTCTCTGCCTGTCTTTCCCCAGTGCTCTGCAAGCTCTCCAGGACAACATAAAATCTGGGGCTCTGTGCTTTCTTTCGTTCTGAACAAGTGTTACTGTTTTCTGCACAAAAGCGATTCTGTGAAGCAATGTGAACACTTGTGTTTCCCAGGCACAGAGAAGGTGCTAGCAGGGAATTCTCTGCCTGCCTTTCCCCAGTGCTCTGCAAGCTCTCCAGGACAACATAAAATCTGGGGCTCTGTGCTTTCTTTCGTTCTGAACAAGTGTTACTGTTTTCTGCACAAAAGCGATTCTGCGAAGCAATATGAACACTTGTGCTTCCCAGGCACAGAGAAGGTGCTAGCAGGGAATTCTCTGCCTGCCTTTCCCCAGTGCTCTGCAAGCTCTCCAGGACAACATAAAATCTGGGGCTCTGTGCTTTCTTTCGTTCTGAACAAGTGTTACTGTTTTCTGCACAAAAGCGATTCTGCGAAGCAATGTGAACACTTCTGCTTCCCAGGCACAGAGAAGGTGCTAGCAGGGAATTCTCTGCCTGCCTTTCCCCAGTGCTCTGCAAGCTCTCCAGGACAACATAAAATCTGGGGCTCTGTGCTTTCTTTCGTTCTGAACAAGTGTTACTGTTTTCTGCACAAAAGCGATTCTGCGAAGCAATGTGAACACTTCTGCTTCCCAGGCACAGAGAAGGTGCTAGCAGGGAATTCTCTGCCTGCCTTTCCCCAGTGCTCTGCAAGCTCCCCAGAACAACATAAAATCTGGGGCTCTGTGCTTTCTTTCGTTCTGAACAAGTGTTACTGTTTTCTGCACAAAAGCGATTCTGCGAAGCAATGTGAACAGGCACAGAGAAGGTGCTAGCAGGGAATTCTCTGCCTGCCTTTCCCCAGTGCTCTGCAAGCTCTCCAGGACAACATAAAATCTGGGGTTCTGTGCTTTCTTTCATTCTGAACAAGTGTTACTGTTTTCTGCACAAAAGCGATTCTGCGAAGCAATGTGAACACTTCTGCTTCCCAGGCACAGAGAAGGTGCTAGCAGGGAATTCTCTGCCTGCCTTTCCCCAGTGCTCTGCAAGCTCTCCAGGACAACATAAAATCTGGGGCTCTGTGCTTTCTTTCGTTCTGAACAAGTGTTACTGTTTTCTGCACAAAAGCGATTCTGCGAAGCAATGTGAACACTTCTGCTTCCCAGGCACAGAGAAGGTGCTAGCAGGGAATTCTCTGCCTGCCTTTCCCCAGTGCTCTGCAAGCTCCCCAGAACAACATAAAATCTGGGGCTCTGTGCTTTCTTTCGTTCTGAACAAGTGTTACTGTTTTCTGCACAAAAGCGATTCTGAGAAGCAATGTGAACAGGCACAGAGAAGGTGCTAGCAGGGAATTCTCTGCCTGCCTTTCCCCAGTGCTCTGCAAGCTCTCCAGGACAACATAAAATCTGGGGCTCTGTGCTTTCTTTCATTCTGAACAAGTGTTACTGTTTTCTGCACAAAAGCGATTCTGCGAAGCAATGTGAACACTTGTGCTTCCCAGGCACAGAGAAGGTGCTAGCAGGGAATTCTCTGCCTGCCTTTCCCCAGTGCTCTGCAAGCTCTCCAGGACAACATAAAATCTGGGGCTCTGTGCTTTCTTTCGTTCTGAACAAGTGTTACTGTTTTCTGCACAAAAGCGATTCTGCGAAGCAATGTGAACACTTGTGCTTCCCAGGCACAGAGAAGGTGCTAGCAGGGAATTCTCTGCCTGCCTTTCCCCAGTGCTCTGCAAGCTCTCCAGGACAACAGCAAATCTGGGGCTCTGTGCTTTCTTTCGTTCTGAACAAGTGTTACTGTTTTCTGCACAAAAGCGATTCTGCGAAGCAATGTGAACAGGCACAGAGAAGGTGCTAGCAGGGAATTCTCTGCCTGCCTTTCCCCAGTGCTCTGCAAGCTCTCCAGGACAACATAAAATCTGGGGTTCTGTGCTTTCTTTCATTCTGAACAAGTGTTACTGTTTTCTGCACAAAAGCGATTCTGCGAAGCAATGTGAACACTTGTGCTTCCCAGGCACAGAGAAGGTGCTAGCAGGGAATTCTCTGCCTGCCTTTCCCCAGTGCTCTGCAAGCTCTCCAGGACAACATAAAATCTGGGGCTCTGTGCTTTCTTTCGTTCTGAACAAGTGTTACTGTTTTCTGCACAAAAGCGATTCTGCGAAGCAATGTGAACACTTCTGCTTCCCAGGCACAGAGAAGGTGCTAGCAGGGAATTCTCTGCCTGCCTTTCCCCAGTGCTCTGCAAGCTCCCCAGAACAACATAAAATCTGGGGCTCTGTGCTTTCTTTCGTTCTGAACAAGTGTTACTGTTTTCTGCACAAAAGCGATTCTGCGAAGCAATGTGAACAGGCACAGAGAAGGTGCTAGCAGGGAATTCTCTGCCTGCCTTTCCCCAGTGCTCTGCAAGCTCTCCAGGACAACATAAAATCTGGGGCTCTGTGCTTTCTTTCGTTCTGAACAAGTGTTACTGTTTTCTGCACAAAAGCGATTCTGCGAAGCAATGTGAACACTTGTGCTTCCCAGGCACAGAGAAGGTGCTAGCAGGGAATTCTCTGCCTGCCTTTCCCCAGTGCTCTGCAAGCTCTCCAGGACAACAGCAAATCTGGGGCTCTGTGCTTTCTTTCGTTCTGAACAAGTGTTACTGTTTTCTGCACAAAAGCGATTCTGCGAAGCAATGTGAACACTTGTGCTTCCCAGGCACAGAGAAGGTGCTAGCAGGGAATTCTCTGCCTGCCTTTCCCCAGTGCTCTGCAAGCTCTCCAGGACAACATAAAATCTGGGGCTCTGTGCTTTCTTTCGTTCTGAACAAGTGTTACTGTTTTCTGCACAAAAGCGATTCTGCGAAGCAATGTGAACACTTCTGCTTCCCAGGCACAGAGAAGGTGCTAGCAGGGAATTCTCTGCCTGCCTTTCCCCAGTGCTCTGCAAGCTCTCCAGGACAACATAAAATCTGGGGCTCTGTGCTTTCTTTCATTCTGAACAAGTGTTACTGTTTTCTGCACAAAAGCGATTCTGCAAAGCAATGTGAACACTTCTGCTTCCCAGGCACAGAGAAGGTGCTAGCAGGGAATTCTCTGCCTGCCTTTCCCCAGTGCTCTGCAAGCTCTCCAGGACAACAGCAAATCTGGGGCTCTGTGCTTTCTTTCGTTCTGAACAAGTGTTACTGTTTTCTGCACAAAAGCGATTCTGCGAAGCAATGTGAACACTTGTGCTTCCCAGGCACAGAGAAGGTGCTAGCAGGGAATTCTCTGCCTGCCTTTCCCCAGTGCTCTGCAAGCTCTCCAGGACAACATAAAATCTGGGGCTCTGTGCTTTCTTTCGTTCTGAACAAGTGTTACTGTTTTCTGCACAAAAGCGATTCTGCGAAGCAATGTGAACAGGCACAGAGAAGGTGCTAGCAGGGAATTCTCTGCCTGCCTTTCCCCAGTGCTCTGCAAGCTCTCCAGGACAACATAAAATCTGGGGCTCTGTGCTTTCTTTCGTTCTGAACAAGTGTTACTGTTTTCTGCACAAAAGCGATTCTGCGAAGCAATGTGAACACTTGTGCTTCCCAGGCACAGAGAAGGTGCTAGCAGGGAATTCTCTGCCTGTCTTTCCCCAGTGCTCTGCAAGCTCTCCAGGACAACATAAAATCTGGGGCTCTGTGCTTTCTTTCGTTCTGAACAAGTGTTACTGTTTTCTGCACAAAAGCGATTCTGTGAAGCAATGTGAACACTTGTGTTTCCCAGGCACAGAGAAGGTGCTAGCAGGGAATTCTCTGCCTGCCTTTCCCCAGTGCTCTGCAAGCTCTCCAGGACAACATAAAATCTGGGGCTCTGTGCTTTCTTTCGTTCTGAACAAGTGTTACTGTTTTCTGCACAAAAGCGATTCTGCGAAGCAATATGAACACTTGTGCTTCCCAGGCACAGAGAAGGTGCTAGCAGGGAATTCTCTGCCTGCCTTTCCCCAGTGCTCTGCAAGCTCTCCAGGACAACATAAAATCTGGGGCTCTGTGCTTTCTTTCGTTCTGAACAAGTGTTACTGTTTTCTGCACAAAAGCGATTCTGCGAAGCAATGTGAACACTTCTGCTTCCCAGGCACAGAGAAGGTGCTAGCAGGGAATTCTCTGCCTGCCTTTCCCCAGTGCTCTGCAAGCTCCCCAGAACAACATAAAATCTGGGGCTCTGTGCTTTCTTTCGTTCTGAACAAGTGTTACTGTTTTCTGCACAAAAGCGATTCTGCGAAGCAATGTGAACAGGCACAGAGAAGGTGCTAGCAGGGAATTCTCTGCCTGCCTTTCCCCAGTGCTCTGCAAGCTCTCCAGGACAACATAAAATCTGGGGCTCTGTGCTTTCTTTCGTTCTGAACAAGTGTTACTGTTTTCTGCACAAAAGCGATTCTGCGAAGCAATGTGAACAGGCACAGAGAAGGTGCTAGCAGGGAATTCTCTGCCTGCCTTTCCCCAGTGCTCTGCAAGCTCTCCAGGACAACATAAAATCTGGGGCTCTGTGCTTTCTTTCATTCTGAACAAGTGTTACTGTTTTCTGCACAAAAGCGATTCTGCGAAGCAATGTGAACACTTGTGCTTCCCAGGCACAGAGAAGGTGCTAGCAGGGAATTCTCTGCCTGCCTTTCCCCAGTGCTCTGCAAGCTCTCCAGGACAACATAAAATCTGGGGCTCTGTGCTTTCTTTCGTTCTGAACAAGTGTTACTGTTTTCTGCACAAAAGCGATTCTGCAAAGCAATGTGAACACTTCTGCTTCCCAGGCACAGAGAAGGTGCTAGCAGGGAATTCTCTGCCTGCCTTTCCCCAGTGCTCTGCAAGCTCTCCAGGACAACATAAAATCTGGGGCTCTGTGCTTTCTTTCGTTCTGAACAAGTGTTACTGTTTTCTGCACAAAAGCGATTCTGCGAAGCAATGTGAACAGGCACAGAGAAGGTGCTAGCAGGGAATTCTCTGCCTGCCTTTCCCCAGTGCTCTGCAAGCTCTCCAGGACAACATAAAATCTGGGGCTCTGTGCTTTCTTTCATTCTGAACAAGTGTTACTGTTTTCTGCACAAAAGCGATTCTGCGAAGCAATGTGAACACTTGTGCTTCCCAGGCACAGAGAAGGTGCTAGCAGGGAATTCTCTGCCTGCCTTTCCCCAGTGCTCTGCAAGCTCTCCAGGACAACATAAAATCTGGGGCTCTGTGCTTTCTTTCGTTCTGAACAAGTGTTACTGTTTTCTGCACAAAAGCGATTCTGCGAAGCAATGTGAACAGGCACAGAGAAGGTGCTAGCAGGGAATTCTCTGCCTGCCTTTCCCCAGTGCTCTGCAAGCTCTCCAGGACAACATAAAATCTGGGGCTCTGTGCTTTCTTTCATTCTGAACAAGTGTTACTGTTTTCTGCACAAAAGCGATTCTGCGAAGCAATGTGAACACTTCTGCTTCCCAGGCACAGAGAAGGTGCTAGCAGGGAATTCTCTGCCTGCCTTTCCCCAGTGCTCTGCAAGCTCTCCAGGACAACATAAAATCTGGGGCTCTGTGCTTTCTTTCGTTCTGAACAAGTGTTACTGTTTTCTGCACAAAAGCGATTCTGCGAAGCAATGTGAACACTTCTGCTTCCCAGGCACAGAGAAGGTGCTAGCAGGGAATTCTCTGCCTGCCTTTCCCCAGTGCTCTGCAAGCTCCCCAGAACAACATAAAATCTGGGGCTCTGTGCTTTCTTTCGTTCTGAACAAGTGTTACTGTTTTCTGCACAAAAGCGATTCTGCGAAGCAATGTGAACAGGCACAGAGAAGGTGCTAGCAGGGAATTCTCTGCCTGCCTTTCCCCAGTGCTCTGCAAGCTCTCCAGGACAACATAAAATCTGGGGTTCTGTGCTTTCTTTCATTCTGAACAAGTGTTACTGTTTTCTGCACAAAAGCGATTCTGCGAAGCAATGTGAACACTTCTGCTTCCCAGGCACAGAGAAGGTGCTAGCAGGGAATTCTCTGCCTGCCTTTCCCCAGTGCTCTGCAAGCTCTCCAGGACAACAGCAAATCTGGGGCTCTGTGCTTTCTTTCGTTCTGAACAAGTGTTACTGTTTTCTGCACAAAAGCGATTCTGCGAAGCAATGTGAACACTTGTGCTTCCCAGGCACAGAGAAGGTGCTAGCAGGGAATTCTCTGCCTGCCTTTCCCCAGTGCTCTGCAAGCTCTCCAGGACAACATAAAATCTGGGGCTCTGTGCTTTCTTTCGTTCTGAACAAGTGTTACTGTTTTCTGCACAAAAGCGATTCTGCGAAGCAATGTGAACAGGCACAGAGAAGGTGCTAGCAGGGAATTCTCTGCCTGCCTTTCCCCAGTGCTCTGCAAGCTCTCCAGGACAACATAAAATCTGGGGTTCTGTGCTTTCTTTCATTCTGAACAAGTGTTACTGTTTTCTGCACAAAAGCGATTCTGCGAAGCAATGTGAACACTTGTGCTTCCCAGGCACAGAGAAGGTGCTAGCAGGGAATTCTCTGCCTGCCTTTCCCCAGTGCTCTGCAAGCTCTCCAGGACAACATAAAATCTGGGGCTCTGTGCTTTCTTTCGTTCTGAACAAGTGTTACTGTTTTCTGCACAAAAGCGATTCTGCGAAGCAATGTGAACACTTGTGCTTCCCAGGCACAGAGAAGGTGCTAGCAGGGAATTCTCTGCCTGTCTTTCCCCAGTGCTCTGCAAGCTCTCCAGGACAACATAAAATCTGGGGCTCTGTGCTTTCTTTCGTTCTGAACAAGTGTTACTGTTTTCTGCACAAAAGCGATTCTGTGAAGCAATGTGAACACTTGTGTTTCCCAGGCACAGAGAAGGTGCTAGCAGGGAATTCTCTGCCTGCCTTTCCCCAGTGCTCTGCAAGCTCTCCAGGACAACATAAAATCTGGGGCTCTGTGCTTTCTTTCGTTCTGAACAAGTGTTACTGTTTTCTGCACAAAAGCGATTCTGCGAAGCAATATGAACACTTGTGCTTCCCAGGCACAGAGAAGGTGCTAGCAGGGAATTCTCTGCCTGCCTTTCCCCAGTGCTCTGCAAGCTCTCCAGGACAACATAAAATCTGGGGCTCTGTGCTTTCTTTCGTTCTGAACAAGTGTTACTGTTTTCTGCACAAAAGCGATTCTGCGAAGCAATGTGAACACTTCTGCTTCCCAGGCACAGAGAAGGTGCTAGCAGGGAATTCTCTGCCTGCCTTTCCCCAGTGCTCTGCAAGCTCTCCAGGACAACATAAAATCTGGGGCTCTGTGCTTTCTTTCGTTCTGAACAAGTGTTACTGTTTTCTGCACAAAAGCGATTCTGCGAAGCAATGTGAACACTTCTGCTTCCCAGGCACAGAGAAGGTGCTAGCAGGGAATTCTCTGCCTGCCTTTCCCCAGTGCTCTGCAAGCTCCCCAGAACAACATAAAATCTGGGGCTCTGTGCTTTCTTTCGTTCTGAACAAGTGTTACTGTTTTCTGCACAAAAGCGATTCTGCGAAGCAATGTGAACAGGCACAGAGAAGGTGCTAGCAGGGAATTCTCTGCCTGCCTTTCCCCAGTGCTCTGCAAGCTCTCCAGGACAACATAAAATCTGGGGTTCTGTGCTTTCTTTCATTCTGAACAAGTGTTACTGTTTTCTGCACAAAAGCGATTCTGCGAAGCAATGTGAACACTTGTGCTTCCCAGGCACAGAGAAGGTGCTAGCAGGGAATTCTCTGCCTGCCTTTCCCCAGTGCTCTGCAAGCTCTCCAGGACAACATAAAATCTGGGGCTCTGTGCTTTCTTTCGTTCTGAACAAGTGTTACTGTTTTCTGCACAAAAGCGATTCTGCGAAGCAATGTGAACACTTCTGCTTCCCAGGCACAGAGAAGGTGCTAGCAGGGAATTCTCTGCCTGCCTTTCCCCAGTGCTCTGCAAGCTCCCCAGAACAACATAAAATCTGGGGCTCTGTGCTTTCTTTCGTTCTGAACAAGTGTTACTGTTTTCTGCACAAAAGCGATTCTGAGAAGCAATGTGAACAGGCACAGAGAAGGTGCTAGCAGGGAATTCTCTGCCTGCCTTTCCCCAGTGCTCTGCAAGCTCTCCAGGACAACATAAAATCTGGGGCTCTGTGCTTTCTTTCATTCTGAACAAGTGTTACTGTTTTCTGCACAAAAGCGATTCTGCGAAGCAATGTGAACACTTGTGCTTCCCAGGCACAGAGAAGGTGCTAGCAGGGAATTCTCTGCCTGCCTTTCCCCAGTGCTCTGCAAGCTCTCCAGGACAACATAAAATCTGGGGCTCTGTGCTTTCTTTCGTTCTGAACAAGTGTTACTGTTTTCTGCACAAAAGCGATTCTGCGAAGCAATGTGAACACTTCTGCTTCCCAGGCACAGAGAAGGTGCTAGCAGGGAATTCTCTGCCTGCCTTTCCCCAGTGCTCTGCAAGCTCTCCAGGACAACAGCAAATCTGGGGCTCTGTGCTTTCTTTCGTTCTGAACAAGTGTTACTGTTTTCTGCACAAAAGCGATTCTGCGAAGCAATGTGAACAGGCACAGAGAAGGTGCTAGCAGGGAATTCTCTGCCTGCCTTTCCCCAGTGCTCTGCAAGCTCTCCAGGACAACATAAAATCTGGGGTTCTGTGCTTTCTTTCATTCTGAACAAGTGTTACTGTTTTCTGCACAAAAGCGATTCTGCGAAGCAATGTGAACACTTGTGCTTCCCAGGCACAGAGAAGGTGCTAGCAGGGAATTCTCTGCCTGCCTTTCCCCAGTGCTCTGCAAGCTCTCCAGGACAACATAAAATCTGGGGCTCTGTGCTTTCTTTCGTTCTGAACAAGTGTTACTGTTTTCTGCACAAAAGCGATTCTGCGAAGCAATGTGAACACTTCTGCTTCCCAGGCACAGAGAAGGTGCTAGCAGGGAATTCTCTGCCTGCCTTTCCCCAGTGCTCTGCAAGCTCCCCAGAACAACATAAAATCTGGGGCTCTGTGCTTTCTTTCGTTCTGAACAAGTGTTACTGTTTTCTGCACAAAAGCGATTCTGCGAAGCAATGTGAACAGGCACAGAGAAGGTGCTAGCAGGGAATTCTCTGCCTGCCTTTCCCCAGTGCTCTGCAAGCTCTCCAGGACAACATAAAATCTGGGGCTCTGTGCTTTCTTTCGTTCTGAACAAGTGTTACTGTTTTCTGCACAAAAGCGATTCTGCGAAGCAATGTGAACACTTGTGCTTCCCAGGCACAGAGAAGGTGCTAGCAGGGAATTCTCTGCCTGCCTTTCCCCAGTGCTCTGCAAGCTCTCCAGGACAACAGCAAATCTGGGGCTCTGTGCTTTCTTTCGTTCTGAACAAGTGTTACTGTTTTCTGCACAAAAGCGATTCTGCGAAGCAATGTGAACACTTCTGCTTCCCAGGCACAGAGAAGGTGCTAGCAGGGAATTCTCTGCCTGCCTTTCCCCAGTGCTCTGCAAGCTCTCCAGGACAACATAAAATCTGGTGCTCTGTGCTTTCTTTCGTTCTGAACAAGTGTTACTGTTTTCTGCACAAAAGCGATTCTGCGAAGCAATGTGAACACTTCTGCTTCCCAGGCACAGAGAAGGTGCTAGCAGGGAATTCTCTGCCTGCCTTTCCCCAGTGCTCTGCAAGCTCTCCAGGACAACATAAAATCTGGGGCTCTGTGCTTTCTTTCGTTCTGAACAAGTGTTACTGTTTTCTGCACAAAAGCGATTCTGCGAAGCAATGTGAACACTTGTGCTTCCCAGGCACAGAGAAGGTGCTAGCAGGGAATTCTCTGCCTGCCTTTCCCCAGTGCTCTGCAAGCTCTCCAGGACAACATAAAATCTGGGGCTCTGTGCTTTCTTTCGTTCTGAACAAGTGTTACTGTTTTCTGCACAAAAGCGATTCTGCGAAGCAATGTGAACACTTCTGCTTCCCAGGCACAGAGAAGGTGCTAGCAGGGAATTCTCTGCCTGCCTTTCCCCAGTGCTCTGCAAGCTCTCCAGGACAACATAAAATCTGGGGCTCTGTGCTTTCTTTCGTTCTGAACAAGTGTTACTGTTTTCTGCAGAAAAGCGATTCTGCGAAGCAATATGAACACTTGTGCTTCCCAGGCACAGAGAAGGTGCTAGCAGGGAATTCTCTGCCTGCCTTTCCCCAGTGCTCTGCAAGCTCTCCAGGACAACATAAAATCTGGGGCTCTGTGCTTTCTTTCGTTCTGAACAAGTGTTACTGTTTTCTGCTAAAAGCGATTCTGCGAAGCAATGTGAACACTTGTGCTTCCCAGGCACAGAGAAGGTGCTAGCAGGGAATTCTCTGCCTGCCTTTCCCCAGTGCTCTGCAAGCTCTCCAGGACAACATAAAATCTGGGGCTCTGTGCTTTCTTTCGTTCTGAACAAGTGTTACTGTTTTCTGCACAAAAGCGATTCTGCAAAGCAATGTGAACAGGCACAGAGAAGGTGCTAGCAGGGAATTCTCTGCCTGCCTTTCCTCAGTGCTCTGCAAGCTCTCCAGGACAACATAAAATCTGGGGTTCTGTGCTTTCTTTCATTCTGAACAAGTGTTACTGTTTTCTGCACAAAAGCGATTCTGCGAAGCAATGTGAACACTTCTGCTTCCCAGGCACAGAGAAGGTGCTAGCAGGGAATTCTCTGCCTGCCTTTCCCCAGTGCTCTGCAAGCTCTCCAGGACAACATAAAATCTGGGGCTCTGTGCTTTCTTTCATTCTGAACAAGTGTTACTGTTTTCTGCACAAAAGCGATTCTGCGAAGCAATGTGAACACTTCTGCTTCCCAGGCACAGAGAAGGTGCTAGCAGGGAATTCTCTGCCTGCCTTTCCCCAGTGCTCTGCAAGCTCTCCAGGACAACAGCAAATCTGGGGCTCTGTGCTTTCTTTCGTTCTGAACAAGTGTTACTGTTTTCTGCACAAAAGCGATTCTGCAAAGCAATGTGAACAGGCACAGAGAAGGTGCTAGCAGGGAATTCTCTGCCTGCCTTTCCCCAGTGCTCTGCAAGCTCTCCAGGACAACATAAAATCTGGGGTTCTGTGCTTTCTTTCATTCTGAACAAGTGTTACTGTTTTCTGCACAAAAGCGATTCTGCGAAGCAATATGAACACTTGTGCTTCCCAGGCACAGAGAAGGTGCTAGCAGGGAATTCTCTGCCTGCCTTTCCCCAGTGCTCTGCAAGCTCTCCAGGACAACATAAAATCTGGGGCTCTGTGCTTTCTTTCGTTCTGAACAAGTGTTACTGTTTTCTGCACAAAAGCGATTCTGCGAAGCAATGTGAACACTTGTGCTTCCCAGGCACAGAGAAGGTGCTAGCAGGGAATTCTCTGCCTGCCTTTCCCCAGTGCTCTGCAAGCTCTCCAGGACAACATAAAATCTGGGGCTCTGTGCTTTCTTTCGTTCTGAACAAGTGTTACTGTTTTCTGCACAAAAGCGATTCTGCAAAGCAATGTGAACACTTCTGCTTCCCAGGCACAGAGAAGGTGCTAGCAGGGAATTCTCTGCCTGCCTTTCCCCAGTGCTCTGCAAGCTCTCCAGGACAACATAAAATCTGGGGCTCTGTGCTTTCTTTCGTTCTGAACAAGTGTTACTGTTTTCTGCACAAAAGCGATTCTGCGAAGCAATGTGAACACTTCTGCTTCCCAGGCACAGAGAAGGTGCTAGCAGGGAATTCTCTGCCTGCCTTTCCCCAGTGCTCTGCAAGCTCTCCAGGACAACAGGAAATCTGGGGCTCTGTGCTTTCTTTCGTTCTGAACAAGTGTTACTGTTTTCTGCACAAAAGCGATTCTGCCAAGCAATGTGAACAGGCACAGAGAAGGTGCTAGCAGGGAATTCTCTGCCTGCCTTTCCCCAGTGCTCTGCAAGCTCTCCAGGACAATATAAAATCTGGGGCTCTGTGCTTTCTTTCGTTCTGAACAAGTGTTACTGTTTTCTGCACAAAAGCGATTCTGCGAAGCAATGTGAACACTTGTGCTTCCCAGGCACAGAGAAGGTGCTAGCAGGGAATTCTCTGCCTGCCTTTCCCCAGTGCTCTGCAAGCTCTCCAGGACAACATAAAATCTGGGGCTCTGTGCTTTCTTTCGTTCTGAACAAGTGTTACTGTTTTCTGCACAAAAGCGATTCTGCAAAGCAATGTGAACAGGCACAGAGAAGGTGCTAGCAGGGAATTCTCTGCCTGCCTTTCCCCAGTGCTCTGCAAGCTCTCCAGGACAACATAAAATCTGGGGTTCTGTGCTTTCTTTCATTCTGAACAAGTGTTACTGTTTTCTGCACAAAAGCGATTCTGCGAAGCAATGTGAACACTTGTGCTTCCCAGGCACAGAGAAGGTGCTAGCAGGGAATTCTCTGCCTGCCTTTCCCCAGTGCTCTGCAAGCTCTCCAGGACAACATAAAATCTGGGGCTCTGTGATTTCTTTCGTTCTGAACAAGTGTTACTGTTTTCTGCACAAAAGCGATTCTGCGAAGCAATGTGAACACTTGTGCTTCCCAGGCACAGAGAAGGTGCTAGCAGGGAATTCTCTGCCTGCCTTTCCCCAGTGCTCTGCAAGCTCTCCAGGACAACATAAAATCTGGGGCTCTGTGCTTTCTTTCGTTCTGAACAACTGTTACTGTTTTCTGCACAAAAGCGATTCTGCGAAGCAATGTGAACACTTGTGCTTCCCAGGCACAGAGAAGGTGCTAGCAGGGAATTCTCTGCCTGCCTTTCCCCAGTGCTCTGCAAGCTCCCCAGAACAACATAAAATCTGGGGCTCTGTGCTTTCTTTCGTTCTGAACAAGTGTTACTGTTTTCTGCACAAAAGCGATTCTGCGAAGCAATGTGAACAGGCACAGAGAAGGTGCTAGCAGGGAATTCTCTGCCTGCCTTTCCCCAGTGCTCTGCAAGCTCTCCAGGACAACATAAAATCTGGGGCTCTGTGCTTTCTTTCGTTCTGAACAAGTGTTACTGTTTTCTGCACAAAAGCGATTCTGCGAAGCAATGTGAACAGGCACAGAGAAGGTGCTAGCAGGGAATTCTCTGCCTGCCTTTCCCCAGTGCTCTGCAAGCTCTCCAGGACAACATAAAATCTGGGGCTCTGTGCTTTCTTTCGTTCTGAACAAGTGTTACTGTTTTCTGCACAAAAGCGATTCTGCGAAGCAATGTGAACACTTCTGCTTCCCAGGCACAGAGAAGGTGCTAGCAGGGAATTCTCTGCCTGCCTTTCCCCAGTGCTCTGCAAGCTCTCCAGGACAACATAAAATCTGGGGCTCTGTGCTTTCTTTCGTTCTGAACAAGTGTTACTGTTTTCTGCACAAAAGCGATTCTGCGAAGCAATGTGAACACTTCTGCTTCCCAGGCACAGAGAAGGTGCTAGCAGGGAATTCTCTGCCTGCCTTTCCCCAGTGCTCTGCAAGCTCTCCAGGACAACATAAAATCTGGTGCTCTGTGCTTTCTTTCGTTCTGAACAAGTGTTACTGTTTTCTGCACAAAAGCGATTCTGCAAAGCAATGTGAACACTTCTGCTTCCCAGGCACAGAGAAGGTGCTAGCAGGGAATTCTCTGCCTGCCTTTCCCCAGTGCTCTGCAAGCTCT
Source organism: Strix uralensis (assembly GCF_047716275.1). Classification (NCBI taxonomy): domain Eukaryota; kingdom Metazoa; phylum Chordata; class Aves; order Strigiformes; family Strigidae; genus Strix; species Strix uralensis. The sequence goes on along the minus strand of NW_027436800.1, from coordinate 36,688 downwards.
CCAGGACAACATAAAATCTGGGGCTCTGTGCTTTCTTTCGTTCTGAACAAGTGTTACTGTTTTCTGCACAAAAGCGATTCTGCGAAGCAATGTGAACACTTCTGCTTCCCAGGCACAGAGAAGGTGCTAGCAGGGAATTCTCTGCCTGCCTTTCCCCAGTGCTCTGCAAGCTCTCCAGGACAACATAAAATCTGGGGCTCTGTGCTTTCTTTCGTTCTGAACAAGTGTTACTGTTTTCTGCACAAAAGCGATTCTGCGAAGCAATGTGAACACTTCTGCTTCCCAGGCACAGAGAAGGTGCTAGCAGGGAATTCTCTGCCTGCCTTTCCCCAGTGCTCTGCAAGCTCTCCAGGACAACATAAAATCTGGGGCTCTGTGCTTTCTTTCGTTCTGAACAAGTGTTACTGTTTTCTGCAGAAAAGCGATTCTGCGAAGCAATATGAACACTTGTGCTTCCCAGGCACAGAGAAGGTGCTAGCAGGGAATTCTCTGCCTGCCTTTCCCCAGTGCTCTGCAAGCTCTCCAGGACAACATAAAATCTGGGGCTCTGTGCTTTCTTTCGTTCTGAACAAGTGTTACTGTTTTCTGCACAAAAGCGATTCTGCGAAGCAATGTGAACACTTGTGCTTCCCAGGCACAGAGAAGGTGCTAGCAGGGAATTCTCTGCCTGCCTTTCCCCAGTGCTCTGCAAGCTCTCCAGGACAACATAAAATCTGGGGCTCTGTGCTTTCTTTCGTTCTGAACAAGTGTTACTGTTTTCTGCACAAAAGCGATTCTGCAAAGCAATGTGAACAGGCACAGAGAAGGTGCTAGCAGGGAATTCTCTGCCTGCCTTTCCTCAGTGCTCTGCAAGCTCTCCAGGACAACATAAAATCTGGGGTTCTGTGCTTTCTTTCATTCTGAACAAGTGTTACTGTTTTCTGCACAAAAGCGATTCTGCGAAGCAATGTGAACACTTCTGCTTCCCAGGCACAGAGAAGGTGCTAGCAGGGAATTCTCTGCCTGCCTTTCCCCAGTGCTCTGCAAGCTCTCCAGGACAACATAAAATCTGGGGCTCTGTGCTTTCTTTCATTCTGAACAAGTGTTACTGTTTTCTGCACAAAAGCGATTCTGCAAAGCAATGGAACACTTCTGCTTCCCAGGCACAGAGAAGGTGCTAGCAGGGAATTCTCTGCCTGCCTTTCCCCAGTGCTCTGCAAGCTCTCCAGGACAACAGCAAATCTGGGGCTCTGTGCTTTCTTTCGTTCTGAACAAGTGTTACTGTTTTCTGCACAAAAGCGATTCTGCAAAGCAATGTGAACAGGCACAGAGAAGGTGCTAGCAGGGAATTCTCTGCCTGCCTTTCCCCAGTGCTCTGCAAGCTCTCCAGGACAACATAAAATCTGGGGTTCTGTGCTTTCTTTCATTCTGAACAAGTGTTACTGTTTTCTGCACAAAAGCGATTCTGCGAAGCAATATGAACACTTGTGCTTCCCAGGCACAGAGAAGGTGCTAGCAGGGAATTCTCTGCCTGCCTTTCCCCAGTGCTCTGCAAGCTCTCCAGGACAACATAAAATCTGGGGCTCTGTGCTTTCTTTCGTTCTGAACAAGTGTTACTGTTTTCTGCAGAAAAGCGATTCTGCGAAGCAATGTGAACACTTGTGCTTCCCAGGCACAGAGAAGGTGCTAGCAGGGAATTCTCTGCCTGCCTTTCCCCAGTGCTCTGCAAGCTCTCCAGGACAACATAAAATCTGGGGCTCTGTGCTTTCTTTCGTTCTGAACAAGTGTTACTGTTTTCTGCACAAAAGCGATTCTGCAAAGCAATGTGAACACTTCTGCTTCCCAGGCACAGAGAAGGTGCTAGCAGGGAATTCTCTGCCTGCCTTTCCCCAGTGCTCTGCAAGCTCTCCAGGACAACATAAAATCTGGGGCTCTGTGCTTTCTTTCGTTCTGAACAAGTGTTACTGTTTTCTGCACAAAAGCGATTCTGCGAAGCAATGTGAACACTTGTGCTTCCCAGGCACAGAGAAGGTGCTAGCAGGGAATTCTCTGCCTGCCTTTCCCCAGTGCTCTGCAAGCTCTCCAGGACAACATAAAATCTGGGGCTCTGTGCTTTCTTTCGTTCTGAACAACTGTTACTGTTTTCTGCACAAAAGCGATTCTGCGAAGCAATGTGAACACTTGTGCTTCCCAGGCACAGAGAAGGTGCTAGCAGGGAATTCTCTGCCTGCCTTTCCCCAGTGCTCTGCAAGCTCTCCAGGACAACATAAAATCTGGGGCTCTGTGCTTTCTTTCGTTCTGAACAAGTGTTACTGTTTTCTGCACAAAAGCGATTCTGCGAAGCAATGTGAACAGGCACAGAGAAGGTGCTAGCAGGGAATTCTCTGCCTGCCTTTCCCCAGTGCTCTGCAAGCTCTCCAGGACAACATAAAATCTGGGGTTCTGTGCTTTCTTTCATTCTGAACAAGTGTTACTGTTTTCTGCACAAAAGCGATTCTGCGAAGCAATGTGAACACTTGTGCTTCCCAGGCACAGAGAAGGTGCTAGCAGGGAATTCTCTGCCTGCCTTTCCCCAGTGCTCTGCAAGCTCTCCAGGACAACATAAAATCTGGGGCTCTGTGCTTTCTTTCGTTCTGAACAAGTGTTACTGTTTTCTGCACAAAAGCGATTCTGCGAAGCAATGTGAACACTTGTGCTTCCCAGGCACAGAGAAGGTGCTAGCAGGGAATTCTCTGCCTGCCTTTCCCCAGTGCTCTGCAAGCTCTCCAGGACAACATAAAATCTGGGGCTCTGTGCTTTCTTTCGTTCTGAACAAGTGTTACTGTTTTCTGCACAAAAGCGATTCTGCGAAGCAATGTGAACACTTGTGCTTCCCAGGCACAGAGAAGGTGCTAGCAGGGAATTCTCTGCCTGCCTTTCCCCAGTGCTCTGCAAGCTCCCCAGAACAACATAAAATCTGGGGCTCTGTGCTTTCTTTCGTTCTGAACAAGTGTTACTGTTTTCTGCACAAAAGCGATTCTGCGAAGCAATGTGAACAGGCACAGAGAAGGTGCTAGCAGGGAATTCTCTGCCTGCCTTTCCCCAGTGCTCTGCAAGCTCTCCAGGACAACATAAAATCTGGGGCTCTGTGCTTTCTTTCGTTCTGAACAAGTGTTAGTGTTTTCTGCACAAAAGCGATTCTGCGAAGCAATGTGAACACTTCTGCTTCCCAGGCACAGAGAAGGTGCTAGCAGGGAATTCTCTGCCTGCCTTTCCCCAGTGCTCTGCAAGCTCTCCAGGACAACATAAAATCTGGGGCTCTGTGCTTTCTTTCGTTCTGAACAAGTGTTACTGTTTTCTGCACAAAAGCGATTCTGCGAAGCAATGTGAACAGGCACAGAGAAGGTGCTAGCAGGGAATTCTCTGCCTGCCTTTCCCCAGTGCTCTGCAAGCTCTCCAGGACAACATAAAATCTGGGGTTCTGTGCTTTCTTTCATTCTGAACAAGTGTTACTGTTTTCTGCACAAAAGCGATTCTGCGAAGCAATGTGAACACTTCTGCTTCCCAGGCACAGAGAAGGTGCTAGCAGGGAATTCTCTGCCTGCCTTTCCCCAGTGCTCTGCAAGCTCTCCAGGACAACATAAAATCTGGGGCTCTGTGCTTTCTTTCGTTCTGAACAAGTGTTACTGTTTTCTGCACAAAAGCGATTCTGCGAAGCAATGTGAACACTTCTGCTTCCCAGGCACAGAGAAGGTGCTAGCAGGGAATTCTCTGCCTGCCTTTCCCCAGTGCTCTGCAAGCTCTCCAGGACAACATAAAATCTGGGGCTCTGTGCTTTCTTTCGTTCTGAACAAGTGTTACTGTTTTCTGCAGAAAAGCGATTCTGCGAAGCAATGTGAACACTTCTGCTTCCCAGGCACAGAGAAGGTGCTAGCAGGGAATTCTCTGCCTGCCTTTCCCCAGTGCTCTGCAAGCTCTCCAGGACAACATAAAATCTGGGGCTCTGTGCTTTCTTTCGTTCTGAACAAGTGTTACTGTTTTCTGCACAAAAGCGATTCTGCGAAGCAATGTGAACAGGCACAGAGAAGGTGCTAGCAGGGAATTCTCTGCCTGCCTTTCCTCAGTGCTCTGCAAGCTCTCCAGGACAACATAAAATCTGGGGTTCTGTGCTTTCTTTCATTCTGAACAAGTGTTACTGTTTTCTGCACAAAAGCGATTCTGCGAAGCAATGTGAACACTTCTGCTTCCCAGGCACAGAGAAGGTGCTAGCAGGGAATTCTCTGCCTGCCTTTCCCCAGTGCTCTGCAAGCTCTCCAGGACAACATAAAATCTGGGGCTCTGTGCTTTCTTTCGTTCTGAACAAGTGTTACTGTTTTCTGCACAAAAGCGATTCTGCGAAGCAATATGAACACTTGTGCTTCCCAGGCACAGAGAAGGTGCTAGCAGGGAATTCTCTGCCTGCCTTTCCCCAGTGCTCTGCAAGCTCTCCAGGACAACATAAAATCTGGGGCTCTGTGCTTTCTTTCGTTCTGAACAAGTGTTACTGTTTTCTGCACAAAAGCGATTCTGCGAAGCAATGTGAACACTTGTGCTTCCCAGGCACAGAGAAGGTGCTAGCAGGGAATTCTCTGCCTGCCTTTCCCCAGTGCTCTGCAAGCTCTCCAGGACAACATAAAATCTGGGGCTCTGTGCTTTCTTTCATTCTGAACAAGTGTTACTGTTTTCTGCACAAAAGCGATTCTGCAAAGCAATGTGAACACTTGTGCTTCCCAGGCACAGAGAAGGTGCTAGCAGGGAATTCTCTGCCTGTCTTTCCCCAGTGCTCTGCAAGCTCTCCAGGACAACAGCAAATCTGGGGCTCTGTGCTTTCTTTCGTTCTGAACAAGTGTTACTGTTTTCTGCACAAAAGCGATTCTGCAAAGCAATGTGAACACTTCTGCTTCCCAGGCACAGAGAAGGTGCTAGCAGGGAATTCTCTGCCTGCCTTTCCCCAGTGCTCTGCAAGCTCTCCAGGACAACAGCAAATCTGGGGCTCTGTGCTTTCTTTCGTTCTGAACAAGTGTTACTGTTTTCTGCACAAAAGCGATTCTGCGAAGCAATGTGAACACTTCTGCTTCCCAGGCACAGAGAAGGTGCTAGCAGGGAATTCTCTGCCTGCCTTTCCCCAGTGCTCTGCAAGCTCTCCAGGACAACATAAAATCTGGGGCTCTGTGCTTTCTTTCGTTCTGAACAAGTGTTACTGTTTTCTGCACAAAAGCGATTCTGCCAAGCAATGTGAACAGGCACAGAGAAGGTGCTAGCAGGGAATTCTCTGCCTGCCTTTCCCCAGTGCTCTGCAAGCTCTCCAGGACAATATAAAATCTGGGGCTCTGTGCTTTCTTTCGTTCTGAACAAGTGTTACTGTTTTCTGCACAAAAGCGATTCTGCGAAGCAATGTGAACACTTGTGCTTCCCAGGCACAGAGAAGGTGCTAGCAGGGAATTCTCTGCCTGCCTTTCCCCAGTGCTCTGCAAGCTCTCCAGGACAACATAAAATCTGGGGCTCTGTGCTTTCTTTCGTTCTGAACAAGTGTTACTGTTTTCTGCACAAAAGCGATTCTGCAAAGCAATGTGAACAGGCACAGAGAAGGTGCTAGCAGGGAATTCTCTGCCTGCCTTTCCCCAGTGCTCTGCAAGCTCTCCAGGACAACATAAAATCTGGGGTTCTGTGCTTTCTTTCATTCTGAACAAGTGTTACTGTTTTCTGCACAAAAGCGATTCTGCGAAGCAATGTGAACACTTGTGCTTCCCAGGCACAGAGAAGGTGCTAGCAGGGAATTCTCTGCCTGCCTTTCCCCAGTGCTCTGCAAGCTCTCCAGGACAACATAAAATCTGGGGCTCTGTGCTTTCTTTCGTTCTGAACAAGTGTTACTGTTTTCTGCACAAAAGCGATTCTGCGAAGCAATGTGAACACTTGTGCTTCCCAGGCACAGAGAAGGTGCTAGCAGGGAATTCTCTGCCTGCCTTTCCCCAGTGCTCTGCAAGCTCTCCAGGACAACATAAAATCTGGGGCTCTGTGCTTTCTTTCGTTCTGAACAACTGTTACTGTTTTCTGCACAAAAGCGATTCTGCGAAGCAATGTGAACACTTGTGCTTCCCAGGCACAGAGAAGGTGCTAGCAGGGAATTCTCTGCCTGCCTTTCCCCAGTGCTCTGCAAGCTCCCCAGAACAACATAAAATCTGGGGCTCTGTGCTTTCTTTCGTTCTGAACAAGTGTTACTGTTTTCTGCACAAAAGCGATTCTGCGAAGCAATGTGAACAGGCACAGAGAAGGTGCTAGCAGGGAATTCTCTGCCTGCCTTTCCCCAGTGCTCTGCAAGCTCTCCAGGACATCATAAAATCTGGGGCTCTGTGCTTTCTTTCGTTCTGAACAAGTGTTAGTGTTTTCTGCACAAAAGCGATTCTGCGAAGCAATGTGAACACTTGTGCTTCCCAGGCACAGAGAAGGTGCTAGCAGGGAATTCTCTGCCTGCCTTTCCCCAGTGCTCTGCAAGCTCTCCAGGACAACATAAAATCTGGGGCTCTGTGCTTTCTTTCGTTCTGAACAAGTGTTACTGTTTTCTGCACAAAAGCGATTCTGCGAAGCAATGTGAACAGGCACAGAGAAGGTGCTAGCAGGGAATTCTCTGCCTGCCTTTCCCCAGTGCTCTGCAAGCTCTCCAGGACAACATAAAATCTGGGGCTCTGTGCTTTCTTTCATTCTGAACAAGTGTTACTGTTTTCTGCACAAAAGCGATTCTGCGAAGCAATGTGAACACTTCTGCTTCCCAGGCACAGAGAAGGTGCTAGCAGGGAATTCTCTGCCTGCCTTTCCCCAGTGCTCTGCAAGCTCTCCAGGACAACATAAAATCTGGGGCTCTGTGCTTTCTTTCGTTCTGAACAAGTGTTACTGTTTTCTGCACAAAAGCGATTCTGCGAAGCAATGTGAACACTTCTGCTTCCCAGGCACAGAGAAGGTGCTAGCAGGGAATTCTCTGCCTGCCTTTCCCCAGTGCTCTGCAAGCTCTCCAGGACAACATAAAATCTGGGGCTCTGTGCTTTCTTTCGTTCTGAACAAGTGTTACTGTTTTCTGCACAAAAGCGATTCTGCGAAGCAATGTGAACACTTCTGCTTCCCAGGCACAGAGAAGGTGCTAGCAGGGAATTCTCTGCCTGCCTTTCCCCAGTGCTCTGCAAGCTCTCCAGGACAACATAAAATCTGGTGCTCTGTGCTTTCTTTCGTTCTGAACAAGTGTTACTGTTTTCTGCACAAAAGCGATTCTGCAAAGCAATGTGAACACTTCTGCTTCCCAGGCACAGAGAAGGTGCTAGCAGGGAATTCTCTGCCTGCCTTTCCCCAGTGCTCTGCAAGCTCTCCAGGACAACATAAAATCTGGGGCTCTGTGCTTTCTTTCGTTCTGAACAAGTGTTACTGTTTTCTGCACAAAAGCGATTCTGCGAAGCAATGTGAACACTTCTGCTTCCCAGGCACAGAGAAGGTGCTAGCAGGGAATTCTCTGCCTGCCTTTCCCCAGTGCTCTGCAAGCTCTCCAGGACAACATAAAATCTGGGGCTCTGTGCTTTCTTTCGTTCTGAACAAGTGTTACTGTTTTCTGCACAAAAGCGATTCTGCGAAGCAATGTGAACACTTCTGCTTCCCAGGCACAGAGAAGGTGCTAGCAGGGAATTCTCTGCCTGCCTTTCCCCAGTGCTCTGCAAGCTCTCCAGGACAACATAAAATCTGGGGCTCTGTGCTTTCTTTCGTTCTGAACAAGTGTTACTGTTTTCTGCAGAAAAGCGATTCTGCGAAGCAATATGAACACTTGTGCTTCCCAGGCACAGAGAAGGTGCTAGCAGGGAATTCTCTGCCTGCCTTTCCCCAGTGCTCTGCAAGCTCTCCAGGACAACATAAAATCTGGGGCTCTGTGCTTTCTTTCGTTCTGAACAAGTGTTACTGTTTTCTGCACAAAAGCGATTCTGCGAAGCAATGTGAACACTTGTGCTTCCCAGGCACAGAGAAGGTGCTAGCAGGGAATTCTCTGCCTGCCTTTCCCCAGTGCTCTGAAAGCTCTCCAGGACAACATAAAATCTGGGGCTCTGTGCTTTCTTTCGTTCTGAACAAGTGTTACTGTTTTCTGCACAAAAGCGATTCTGCAAAGCAATGTGAACAGGCACAGAGAAGGTGCTAGCAGGGAATTCTCTGCCTGCCTTTCCTCAGTGCTCTGCAAGCTCTCCAGGACAACATAAAATCTGGGGTTCTGTGCTTTCTTTCATTCTGAACAAGTGTTACTGTTTTCTGCACAAAAGCGATTCTGCGAAGCAATGTGAACACTTCTGCTTCCCAGGCACAGAGAAGGTGCTAGCAGGGAATTCTCTGCCTGCCTTTCCCCAGTGCTCTGCAAGCTCTCCAGGACAACATAAAATCTGGGGCTCTGTGCTTTCTTTCATTCTGAACAAGTGTTACTGTTTTCTGCACAAAAGCGATTCTGCAAAGCAATGTGAACACTTCTGCTTCCCAGGCACAGAGAAGGTGCTAGCAGGGAATTCTCTGCCTGCCTTTCCCCAGTGCTCTGCAAGCTCTCCAGGACAACAGCAAATCTGGGGCTCTGTGCTTTCTTTCGTTCTGAACAAGTGTTACTGTTTTCTGCACAAAAGCGATTCTGCAAAGCAATGTGAACAGGCACAGAGAAGGTGCTAGCAGGGAATTCTCTGCCTGCCTTTCCCCAGTGCTCTGCAAGCTCTCCAGGACAACATAAAAGCTGGGGTTCTGTGCTTTCTTTCATTCTGAACAAGTGTTACTGTTTTCTGCACAAAAGCGATTCTGCGAAGCAATATGAACACTTCTGCTTCCCAGGCACAGAGAAGGTGCTAGCAGGGAATTCTCTGCCTGCCTTTCCCCAGTGCTCTGCAAGCTCTCCAGGACAACATAAAATCTGGGGCTCTGTGCTTTCTTTCGTTCTGAACAAGTGTTACTGTTTTCTGCACAAAAGCGATTCTGCGAAGCAATGTGAACACTTGTGCTTCCCAGGCACAGAGAAGGTGCTAGCAGGGAATTCTCTGCCTGCCTTTCCCCAGTGCTCTGCAAGCTCTCCAGGACAACATAAAATCTGGGGCTCTGTGCTTTCTTTCGTTCTGAACAAGTGTTACTGTTTTCTGCACAAAAGCGATTCTGCAAAGCAATGTGAACACTTCTGCTTCCCAGGCACAGAGAAGGTGCTAGCAGGGAATTCTCTGCCTGCCTTTCCCCAGTGCTCTGCAAGCTCTCCAGGACAACATAAAATCTGGGGCTCTGTGCTTTCTTTCGTTCTGAACAAGTGTTACTGTTTTCTGCACAAAAGCGATTCTGCGAAGCAATGTGAACACTTCTGCTTCCCAGGCACAGAGAAGGTGCTAGCAGGGAATTCTCTGCCTGCCTTTCCCCAGTGCTCTGCAAGCTCTCCAGGACAACATAAAATCTGGGGCTCTGTGCTTTCTTTCGTTCTGAACAAGTGTTACTGTTTTCTGCACAAAAGCGATTCTGCCAAGCAATGTGAACAGGCACAGAGAAGGTGCTAGCAGGGAATTCTCTGCCTGCCTTTCCCCAGTGCTCTGCAAGCTCTCCAGGACAACATAAAATCTGGGGCTCTGTGCTTTCTTTCGTTCTGAACAAGTGTTACTGTTTTCTGCACAAAAGCGATTCTGCGAAGCAATGTGAACACTTGTGCTTCCCAGGCACAGAGAAGGTGCTAGCAGGGAATTCTCTGCCTGCCTTTCCCCAGTGCTCTGCAAGCTCTCCAGGACAACATAAAATCTGGGGCTCTGTGCTTTCTTTCGTTCTGAACAAGTGTTACTGTTTTCTGCACAAAAGCGATTCTGCAAAGCAATGTGAACAGGCACAGAGAAGGTGCTAGCAGGGAATTCTCTGCCTGCCTTTCCCCAGTGCTCTGCAAGCTCTCCAGGACAACATAAAATCTGGGGTTCTGTGCTTTCTTTCATTCTGAACAAGTGTTACTGTTTTCTGCACAAAAGCGATTCTGCGAAGCAATGTGAACACTTGTGCTTCCCAGGCACAGAGAAGGTGCTAGCAGGGAATTCTCTGCCTGCCTTTCCCCAGTGCTCTGCAAGCTCTCCAGGACAACATAAAATCTGGGGCTCTGTGCTTTCTTTCGTTCTGAACAAGTGTTACTGTTTTCTGCACAAAAGCGATTCTGCGAAGCAATGTGAACACTTGTGCTTCCCAGGCACAGAGAAGGTGCTAGCAGGGAATTCTCTGCCTGCCTTTCCCCAGTGCTCTGCAAGCTCTCCAGGACAACATAAAATCTGGGGCTCTGTGCTTTCTTTCGTTCTGAACAAGTGTTACTGTTTTCTGCACAAAAGCGATTCTGCGAAGCAATGTGAACACTTTTGCTTCCCAGGCACAGAGAAGGTGCTAGCAGGGAATTCTCTGCCTGCCTTTCCCCAGTGCTCTGCAAGCTCCCCAGAACAACATAAAATCTGGGGCTCTGTGCTTTCTTTCGTTCTGAACAAGTGTTACTGTTTTCTGCACAAAAGCGATTCTGCGAAGCAATGTGAACAGGCACAGAGAAGGTGCTAGCAGGGAATTCTCTGCCTGCCTTTCCCCAGTGCTCTGCAAGCTCTCCAGGACAACATAAAATCTGGGGCTCTGTGCTTTCTTTCGTTCTGAACAAGTGTTACTGTTTTCTGCACAAAAGCGATTCTGCGAAGCAATGTGAACACTTCTGCTTCCCAGGCACAGAGAAGGTGCTAGCAGGGAATTCTCTGCCTGCCTTTCCCCAGTGCTCTGCAAGCTCTCCAGGACAACATAAAATCTGGGGCTCTGTGCTTTCTTTCGTTCTGAACAAGTGTTACTGTTTTCTGCACAAAAGCGATTCTGCGAAGCAATGTGAACAGGCACAGAGAAGGTGCTAGCAGGGAATTCTCTGCCTGCCTTTCCCCAGTGCTCTGCAAGCTCTCCAGGACAACATAAAATCTGGGGTTCTGTGCTTTCTTTCATTCTGAACAAGTGTTACTGTTTTCTGCACAAAAGCGATTCTGCGAAGCAATGTGAACACTTCTGCTTCCCAGGCACAGAGAAGGTGCTAGCAGGGAATTCTCTGCCTGCCTTTCCCCAGTGCTCTGCAAGCTCTCCAGGACAACATAAAATCTGGGGCTCTGTGCTTTCTTTCGTTCTGAACAAGTGTTACTGTTTTCTGCACAAAAGCGATTCTGCGAAGCAATGTGAACACTTCTGCTTCCCAGGCACAGAGAAGGTGCTAGCAGGGAATTCTCTGCCTGCCTTTCCCCAGTGCTCTGCAAGCTCTCCAGGACAACATAAAATCTGGGGCTCTGTGCTTTCTTTCGTTCTGAACAAGTGTTACTGTTTTCTGCACAAAAGCGATTCTGCGAAGCAATGTGAACACTTCTGCTTCCCAGGCACAGAGAAGGTGCTAGCAGGGAATTCTCTGCCTGCCTTTCCCCAGTGCTCTGCAAGCTCTCCAGGACAACATAAAATCTGGGGCTCTGTGCTTTCTTTCGTTCTGAACAAGTGTTACTGTTTTCTGCACAAAAGCGATTCTGCGAAGCAATGTGAACAGGCACAGAGAAGGTGCTAGCAGGGAATTCTCTGCCTGCCTTTCCTCAGTGCTCTGCAAGCTCTCCAGGACAACATAAAATCTGGGGTTCTGTGCTTTCTTTCATTCTGAACAAGTGTTACTGTTTTCTGCACAAAAGCGATTCTGCGAAGCAATGTGAACACTTCTGCTTCCCAGGCACAGAGAAGGTGCTAGCAGGGAATTCTCTGCCTGCCTTTCCCCAGTGCTCTGCAAGCTCTCCAGGACAACATAAAATCTGGGGCTCTGTGCTTTCTTTCGTTCTGAACAAGTGTTACTGTTTTCTGCACAAAAGCGATTCTGCGAAGCAATATGAACACTTGTGCTTCCCAGGCACAGAGAAGGTGCTAGCAGGGAATTCTCTGCCTGCCTTTCCCCAGTGCTCTGCAAGCTCTCCAGGACAACATAAAATCTGGGGCTCTGTGCTTTCTTTCGTTCTGAACAAGTGTTACTGTTTTCTGCACAAAAGCGATTCTGCGAAGCAATGTGAACACTTCTGCTTCCCAGGCACAGAGAAGGTGCTAGCAGGGAATTCTCTGCCTGCCTTTCCCCAGTGCTCTGCAAGCTCTCCAGGACAACATAAAATCTGGGGCTCTGTGCTTTCTTTCATTCTGAACAAGTGTTACTGTTTTCTGCACAAAAGCGATTCTGCAAAGCAATGTGAACACTTGTGCTTCCCAGGCACAGAGAAGGTGCTAGCAGGGAATTCTCTGCCTGTCTTTCCCCAGTGCTCTGCAAGCTCTCCAGGACAACAGCAAATCTGGGGCTCTGTGCTTTCTTTCGTTCTGAACAAGTGTTACTGTTTTCTGCACAAAAGCGATTCTGCGAAGCAATGTGAACACTTCTGCTTCCCAGGCACAGAGAAGGTGCTAGCAGGGAATTCTCTGCCTGCCTTTCCCCAGTGCTCTGCAAGCTCTCCAGGACAACATAAAATCTGGGGCTCTGTGCTTTCTTTCGTTCTGAACAAGTGTTACTGTTTTCTGCACAAAAGCGATTCTGCGAAGTAATGTGAACACTTGTGCTTCCCAGGCACAGAGAAGGTGCTAGCAGGGAATTCTCTGCCTGCCTTTCCCCAGTGCTCTGCAAGCTCTCCAGGACAACATAAAATCTGGGGCTCTGTGCTTTCTTTCGTTCTGAACAAGTGTTACTGTTTTCTGCACAAAAGCGATTCTGCGAAGCAATGTGAACAGGCACAGAGAAGGTGCTAGCAGGGAATTCTCTGCCTGCCTTTCCTCAGTGCTCTGCAAGCTCTCCAGGACAACAGGAAATCTGGGGCTCTGTGCTTTCTTTCATTCTGAACAAGTGTTACTGTTTTCTGCACAAAAGCGATTCTGCGAAGCAAAGTGAACACTTCTGCTTCCCAGGCACAGAGAAGGTGCTAGCAGGGAATTCTCTGCCTGCCTTTCCCCAGTGCTCTGCAAGCTCTCCAGGACAACATAAAATCTGGGGCTCTGTGCTTTCTTTCGTTCTGAACAAGTGTTACTGTTTTCTGCACAAAAGCGATTCTGCGAAGAAAAGTGAACAGGCACAGAGAAGGTGCTAGCAGGGAATTCTCTGCCTGCCTTCCTCAGTGCTCTGCAAGCTCTCCAGGACAACATAAAATCTGGGGTTCTGTGCTTTCTTTCGTTCTGAACAAGTGTTACTGTTTTCTGCACAAAAGCGATTCTGCGAAGCAATGTGAACACTTGTGCTTCCCAGGCACAGAGAAGGTGCTAGCAGGGAATTCTCTGCCTGCCTTTCCCCAGTGCTCTGCAAGCTCTCCAGGACAACATAAAATCTGGGGCTCTGTGCTTTCTTTCGTTCTGAACAACTGTTACTGTTTTCTGCAAAAAAGCGATTCTGCAAAGCAATGTGAACAGGCACAGAGAAGGTGCTAGCAGGGAATTCTCTGCCTGCCTTTCCTCAGTGCTCTGCAAGCTCTCCAGGACAACATAAAATCTGGGGCTCTGTGCTTTCTTTCGTTCTGAACAAGTGTTACTGTTTTCTGCAGAAAAGCGATTCTGCGAAGCAATGTGAACACTTCTGCTTCCCAGGCACAGAGAAGGTGCTAGCAGGGAATTCTCTGCCTGCCTTTCCCCAGTGCTCTGCAAGCTCTCCAGGACAACATAAAATCTGGGGCTCTGTGCTTTCTTTCATTCTGAACAAGTGTTACTGTTTTCTGCACAAAAGCGATTCTGCGAAGAAAAGTGAACAGGCACAGAGAAGGTGCTAGCAGGGAATTCTCTGCCTGCCTTCCTCAGTGCTCTGCAAGCTCTCCAGGACAACATAAAATCTGGGGCTCTGTGCTTTCTTTCGTTCTGAACAAGTGTTACTGTTTTCTGCACAAAAGCGATTCTGCAAAGCAATGTGAACACTTCTGCTTCCCAGGCACAGAGAAGGTGCTAGCAGGGAATTCTCTGCCTGCCTTTCCCCAGTGCTCTGCAAGCTCTCCAGGACAACATAAAATCTGGGGCTCTGTGCTTTCTTTCGTTCTGAACAAGTGTTACTGTTTTCTGCACAAAAGCGATTCTGCGAAGAAAAGTGAACAGGCACAGAGAAGGTGCTAGCAGGGAATTCTCTGCCTGCCTTCCTCAGTGCTCTGCAAGCTCTCCAGGACAACATAAAATCTGGGGTTCTGTGCTTTCTTTCGTTCTGAACAAGTGTTACTGTTTTCTGCACAAAAGCGATTCTGCGAAGCAATGTGAACACTTGAGCTTCCCAGGCACAGAGAAGGTGCTAGCAGGGAATTCTCTGCCTGCCTTTCCCCAGTGCTCTGCAAGCTCTCCTGGACAACATAAAATCTGGGGCTCTGTGCTTTCTTTCGTTCTGAACAAGTGTTACTGTTTTCTGCACAAAAGCGATTCTGCGAAGAAAAGTGAACAGGCACAGAGAAGGTGCTAGCAGGGAATTCTCTGCCTGCCTTCCTCAGTGCTCTGCAAGCTCTCCAGGACAACTTAAAATCTGGGGTTCTGTGCTTTCTTTCGTTCTGAACAAGTGTTACTGTTTTCTGCACAAAAGCGATTCTGCGAAGCAATGTGAACACTTGTGCTTCCCAGGCACAGAGAAGGTGCTAGCAGGGAATTCTCTGCCTGCCTTTCCCCAGTGCTCTGCAAGCTCTCCAGGACAACATAAAATCTGGGGCTCTGTGCTTTCTTTCGTTCTGAACAACTGTTACTGTTTTCTGCACAAAAGCGATTCTGCGAAGCAATGTGAACAGGCACAGAGAAGGTGCTAGCAGGGAATTCTCTGCCTGCCTTCCTCAGTGCTCTGCAAGCTCTCCAGGACAACATAAAATCTGGGGCTCTGTGCTTTCTTTCGTTCTGAACAAGTGTTACTGTTTTCTGCACAAAAGCGATTCTGCAAAGCAATGTGAACACTTCTGCTTCCCAGGCACAGAGAAGGTGCTAGCAGGGAATTCTCTGCCTGCCTTTCCCCAGTGCTCTGCAAGCTCTCCAGGACAACATAAAATCTGGGGCTCTGTGCTTTCTTTCGTTCTGAACAAGTGTTACTGTTTTCTGCACAAAAGCGATTCTGCGAAGAAAAGTGAACAGGCACAGAGAAGGTGCTAGCAGGGAATTCTCTGCCTGCCTTCCTCAGTGCTCTGCAAGCTCTCCAGGACAACATAAAATCTGGGGTTCTGTGCTTTCTTTCGTTCTGAACAAGTGTTACTGTTTTCTGCACAAAAGCGATTCTGCGAAGCAATGTGAACACTTGTGCTTCCCAGGCACAGAGAAGGTGCTAGCAGGGAATTCTCTGCCTGCCTTTCCCCAGTGCTCTGCAAGCTCTCCAGGACAACATAAAATCTGGGGCTCTGTGCTTTCTTTCGTTCTGAACAAGTGTTACTGTTTTCTGCACAAAAGCGATTCTGCGAAGAAAAGTGAACAGGCACAGAGAAGGTGCTAGCAGGGAATTCTCTGCCTGCCTTCCTCAGTGCTCTGCAAGCTCTCCAGGACAACTTAAAATCTGGGGTTCTGTGCTTTCTTTCGTTCTGAACAAGTGTTACTGTTTTCTGCACAAAAGCGATTCTGCGAAGCAATGTGAACACTTGTGCTTCCCAGGCACAGAGAAGGTGCTAGCAGGGAATTCTCTGCCTGCCTTTCCCCAGTGCTCTGCAAGCTCTCCAGGACAACATAAAATCTGGGGCTCTGTGCTTTCTTTCGTTCTGAACAACTGTTACTGTTTTCTGCACAAAAGCGATTCTGCGAAGCAATGTGAACAGGCACAGAGAAGGTGCTAGCAGGGAATTCTCTGCCTGCCTTTCCTCAATGCTCTGCAAGCTCTCCAGGTCAACATAAAATCTGGGGCTCTGTGCTTTCTTTCGTTCTGAACAAGTGTTACTGTTTTCTGCACAAAAGCGATTCTGCGAAGCAATGTGAACACTTCTGCTTCCCAGGCACAGAGAAGGTGCTAGCAGGGAATTCTCTGCCTGCCTTTCCCCAGTGCTCTGCAAGCTCTCCAGGACAACATAAAATCTGGGGCTCTGTGCTTTCTTTCGTTCTGAACAAGTGTTACTGTTTTCTGCACAAAAGCGATTCTGCGAAGAAAAGTGAACAGGCACAGAGAAGGTGCTAGCAGGGAATTCTCTGCCTGCCTTCCTCAGTGCTCTGCAAGCTCTCCAGGACAACATAAAATCTGGGGCTCTGTGCTTTCTTTCGTTCTGAACAAGTGTTACTGTTTTCTGCACAAAAGCGATTCTGCGAAGCAATGTGAACACTTGTGCTTCCCAGGCACAGAGAAGGTGCTAGCAGGGAATTCTCTGCCTGCCTTTCCCCAGTGCTCTGCAAGCTCTCCAGGACAACATAAAATCTGGGGCTCTGTGCTTTCTTTCGTTCTGAACAAGTGTTACTGTTTTCTGCACAAAAGCGATTCTGCGAAGCAATGTCAACACTTCTGCTTCCCAGGCACAGAGAAGGTGCTAGCAGGGAATTCTCTGCCTGCCTTTCCCCAGTGCTCTGCAAGCTCTCCAGGACAACATAAAATCTGGGGTTCTGTGCTTTCTTTCATTCTGAACAAGTGTTACTGTTTTCTGCACAAAAGCGATTCTGCGAAGCAATGTGAACACTTCTGCTTCCCAGGCACAGAGAAGGTGCTAGCAGGGAATTCTCTGCCTGCCTTTCCCCAGTGCTCTGCAAGCTCTCCAGGACAACATAAAATCTGGGGCTCTGTGCTTTCTTTCGTTCTGAACAAGTGTTACTGTTTTCTGCACAAAAGCGATTCTGCGAAGTAATGTGAACACTTGTGCTTCCCAGGCACAGAGAAGGTGCTAGCAGGGAATTCTCTGCCTGCCTTTCCCCAGTGCTCTGCAAGCTCTCCAGGACAACATAAAATCTGGGGCTCTGTGCTTTCTTTCGTTCTGAACAAGTGTTACTGTTTTCTGCACAAAAGCGATTCTGCGAAGCAATGTGAACAGGCACAGAGAAGGTGCTAGCAGGGAATTCTCTGCCTGCCTTTCCTCAGTGCTCTGCAAGCTCTCCAGGACAACATAAAATCTGGGGCTCTGTGCTTTCTTTCGTTCTGAACAAGTGTTACTGTTTTCTGCACAAAAGCGATTCTGCAAAGCAATGTGAACACTTCTGCTTCCCAGGCACAGAGAAGGTGCTAGCAGGGAATTCTCTGCCTGCCTTTCCCCAGTGCTCTGCAAGCTCTCCAGGACAACATAAAATCTGGGGCTCTGTGCTTTCTTTCGTTCTGAACAAGTGTTACTGTTTTCTGCACAAAAGCGATTCTGCGAAGAAAAGTGAACAGGCACAGAGAAGGTGCTAGCAGGGAATTCTCTGCCTGCCTTCCTCAGTGCTCTGCAAGCTCTCCAGGACAACATAAAATCTGGGGTTCTGTGCTTTCTTTCGTTCTGAACAAGTGTTACTGTTTTCTGCACAAAAGCGATTCTGCGAAGCAATGTGAACACTTCTGCTTCCCAGGCACAGAGAAGGTGCTAGCAGGGAATTCTCTGCCTGCCTTTCCCCAGTGCTCTGCAAGCTCTCCAGGACAACATAAAATCTGGGGCTCTGTGCTTTCTTTCGTTCTGAACAAGTGTTACTGTTTTCTGCACAAAAGCGATTCTGCGAAGAAAAGTGAACAGGCACAGAGAAGGTGCTAGCAGGGAATTCTCTGCCTGCCTTCCTCAGTGCTCTGCAAGCTCTCCAGGACAACTTAAAATCTGGGGTTCTGTGCTTTCTTTCGTTCTGAACAAGTGTTACTGTTTTCTGCACAAAAGCGATTCTGCGAAGCAATGTGAACACTTGTGCTTCCCAGGCACAGAGAAGGTGCTAGCAGGGAATTCTCTGCCTGCCTTTCCCCAGTGCTCTGCAAGCTCTCCAGGACAACATAAAATCTGGGGCTCTGTGCTTTCTTTCGTTCTGAACAACTGTTACTGTTTTCTGCACAAAAGCGATTCTGCGAAGCAATGTGAACAGGCACAGAGAAGGTGCTAGCAGGGAATTCTCTGCCTGCCTTCCTCAGTGCTCTGCAAGCTCTCCAGGACAACATAAAATCTGGGGCTCTGTGCTTTCTTTCGTTCTGAACAAGTGTTACTGTTTTCTGCACAAAAGCGATTCTGCAAAGCAATGTGAACACTTCTGCTTCCCAGGCACAGAGAAGGTGCTAGCAGGGAATTCTCTGCCTGCCTTTCCCCAGTGCTCTGCAAGCTCTCCAGGACAACATAAAATCTGGGGCTCTGTGCTTTCTTTCGTTCTGAACAAGTGTTACTGTTTTCTGCACAAAAGTGATTCTGCGAAGAAAAGTGAACAGGCACAGAGAAGGTGCTAGCAGGGAATTCTCTGCCTGCCTTCCTCAGTGCTCTGCAAGCTCTCCAGGACAACATAAAATCTGGGGTTCTGTGCTTTCTTTCGTTCTGAACAAGTGTTACTGTTTTCTGCACAAAAGCGATTCTGCGAAGCAATGTGAACACTTGTGCTTCCCAGGCACAGAGAAGGTGCTAGCAGGGAATTCTCTGCCTGCCTTTCCCCAGTGCTCTGCAAGCTCTCCAGGACAACATAAAATCTGGGGCTCTGTGCTTTCTTTCGTTCTGAACAAGTGTTACTGTTTTCTGCACAAAAGCGATTCTGCGAAGCAATATGAACACTTGTGCTTCCCAGGCACAGAGAAGGTGCTAGCAGGGAATTCTCTGCCTGCCTTTCCCCAGTGCTCTGCAAGCTCTCCAGGACAACATAAAATCTGGGGCTCTGTGCTTTCTTTCGTTCTGAACAAGTGTTACTGTTTTCTGCACAAAAGCGATTCTGCGAAGAAAAGTGAACAGGCACAGAGAAGGTGCTAGCAGGGAATTCTCTGCCTGCCTTCCTCAGTGCTCTGCAAGCTCTCCAGGACAACTTAAAATCTGGGGTTCTGTGCTTTCTTTCGTTCTGAACAAGTGTTACTGTTTTCTGCACAAAAGCGATTCTGCGAAGCAATGTGAACACTTGTGCTTCCCAGGCACAGAGAAGGTGCTAGCAGGGAATTCTCTGCCTGCCTTTCCCCAGTGCTCTGCAAGCTCTCCAGGACAACATAAAATCTGGGGCTCTGTGCTTTCTTTCGTTCTGAACAACTGTTACTGTTTTCTGCACAAAAGCGATTCTGCGAAGCAATGTGAACAGGCACAGAGAAGGTGCTAGCAGGGAATTCTCTGCCTGCCTTTCCTCAGTGCTCTGCAAGCTCTCCAGGACAACATAAAATCTGGGGCTCTGTGCTTTCTTTCGTTCTGAACAAGTGTTACTGTTTTCTGCACAAAAGCGATTCTGCGAAGCAATGTGAACACTTCTGCTTCCCAGGCACAGAGAAGGTGCTAGCAGGGAATTCTCTGCCTGCCTTTCCCCAGTGCTCTGCAAGCTCTCCAGGACAACATAAAATCTGGGGCTCTGTGCTTTCTTTCGTTCTGAACAAGTGTTACTGTTTTCTGCACAAAAGCGATTCTGCGAAGAAAAGTGAACAGGCACAGAGAAGGTGCTAGCAGGGAATTCTCTGCCTGCCTTCCTCAGTGCTCTGCAAGCTCTCCAGGACAACATAAAATCTGGGGCTCTGTGCTTTCTTTCGTTCTGAACAAGTGTTACTGTTTTCTGCACAAAAGCGATTCTGCGAAGCAATGTGAACACTTGTGCTTCCCAGGCACAGAGAAGGTGCTAGCAGGGAATTCTCTGCCTGCCTTTCCCCAGTGCTCTGCAAGCTCTCCAGGACAACATAAAATCTGGGGCTCTGTGCTTTCTTTCTTTCTGAACAAGTGTTACTGTTTTCTGCACAAAAGCGATTCTGCGAAGCAATGTGAACACTTCTGCTTCCCAGGCACAGAGAAGGTGCTAGCAGGGAATTCTCTGCCTGCCTTTCCCCAGTGCTCTGCAAGCTCTCCAGGACAACATAAAATCTGGGGTTCTGTGCTTTCTTTCATTCTGAACAAGTGTTACTGTTTTCTGCACAAAAGCGATTCTGCGAAGCAATGTGAACACTTCTGCTTCCCAGGCACAGAGAAGGTGCTAGCAGGGAATTCTCTGCCTGCCTTTCCCCAGTGCTCTGCAAGCTCTCCAGGACAACAGCAAATCTGGGGCTCTGTGCTTTCTTTCGTTCTGAACAAGTGTTACTGTTTTCTGCACAAAAGCGATTCTGCGAAGCAATGTGAACACTTCTGCTTCCCAGGCACAGAGAAGGTGCTAGCAGGGAATTCTCTGCCTGCCTTTCCCCAGTGCTCTGCAAGCTCTCCAGGACAACATAAAATCTGGGGCTCTGTGCTTTCTTTCGTTCTGAACAAGTGTTACTGTTTTCTGCACAAAAGCGATTCTGCGAAGTAATGTGAACACTTGTGCTTCCCAGGCACAGAGAAGGTGCTAGCAGGGAATTCTCTGCCTGCCTTTCCCCAGTGCTCTGCAAGCTCTCCAGGACAACATAAAATCTGGGGCTCTGTGCTTTCTTTCGTTCTGAACAAGTGTTACTGTTTTCTGCACAAAAGCGATTCTGCGAAGCAATGTGAACAGGCACAGAGAAGGTGCTAGCAGGGAATTCTCTGCCTGCCTTTCCTCAGTGCTCTGCAAGCTCTCCAGGACAACAGCAAATCTGGGGCTCTGTGCTTTCTTTCATTCTGAACAAGTGTTACTGTTTTCTGCACAAAAGCGATTCTGCGAAGCAAAGTGAACACTTCTGCTTCCCAGGCACAGAGAAGGTGCTAGCAGGGAATTCTCTGCCTGCCTTTCCCCAGTGCTCTGCAAGCTCTCCAGGACAACATAAAATCTGGGGCTCTGTGCTTTCTTTCATTCTGAACAAGTGTTACTGTTTTCTGCACAAAAGCGATTCTGCGAAGAAAAGTGAACAGGCACAGAGAAGGTGCTAGCAGGGAATTCTCTGCCTGCCTTTCCCCAGTGCTCTGCAAGCTCTCCAGGACAACAGCAAATCTGGGGCTCTGTGCTTTCTTTCGTTCTGAACAAGTGTTACTGTTTTCTGCACAAAAGCGATTCTGCGAAGCAATGTGAACACTTCTGCTTCCCAGGCACAGAGAAGGTGCTAGCAGGGAATTCTCTGCCTGCCTTTCCCCAGTGCTCTGCAAGCTCTCCAGGACAACATAAAATCTGGGGCTCTGTGCTTTCTTTCGTTCTGAACAAGTGTTACTGTTTTCTGCACAAAAGCGATTCTGCGAAGAAAAGTCAACAGGCACAGAGAAGGTGCTAGCAGGGAATTCTCTGCCTGCCTTCCTCAGTGCTCTGCAAGCTCTCCAGGACAACATAAAATCTGGGGTTCTGTGCTTTCCTTCGTTCTGAACAAGTGTTACTGTTTTCTGCACAAAAGCGATTCTGCGAAGCAATGTGAACACTTGTGCTTCCCAGGCACAGAGAAGGTGCTAGCAGGGAATTCTCTGCCTGCCTTTCCCCAGTGCTCTGCAAGCTCTCCAGGACAACATAAAATCTGGGGCTCTGTGCTTTCTTTCGTTCTGAACAAGTGTTACTGTTTTCTGCACAAAAGCGATTCTGCGAAGAAAAGTGAACAGGCACAGAGAAGGTGCTAGCAGGGAATTCTCTGCCTGCCTTCCTCAGTGCTCTGCAAGCTCTCCAGGACAACATAAAATCTGGGGTTCTGTGCTTTCTTTCGTTCTGAACAAGTGTTACTGTTTTCTGCACAAAAGCGATTCTGCGAAGCAATGTGAACACTTGTGCTTCCCAGGCACAGAGAAGGTGCTAGCAGGGAATTCTCTGCCTGCCTTTCCCCAGTGCTCTGCAAGCTCTCCAGGACAACATAAAATCTGGGGCTCTGTGCTTTCTTTCGTTCTGAACAAGTGTTACTGTTTTCTGCACAAAAGCGATTCTGCGAAGAAAAGTGAACAGGCACAGAGAAGGTGCTAGCAGGGAATTCTCTGCCTGCCTTCCTCAGTGCTCTGCAAGCTCTCCAGGACAACATAAAATCTGGGGCTCTGTGCTTTCTTTCGTTCTGAACAAGTGTTACTGTTTTCTGCACAAAAGCGATTCTGCGAAGCAATGTGAACACTTGTGCTTCCCAGGCACAGAGAAGGTGCTAGCAGGGAATTCTCTGCCTGCCTTTCCCCAGTGCTCTGCAAGCTCTCCAGGACAACATAAAATCTGGGGCTCTGTGCTTTCTTTCGTTCTGAACAAGTGTTACTGTTTTCTGCACAAAAGCGATTCTGCGAAGCAATGTGAACACTTCTGCTTCCCAGGCACAGAGAAGGTGCTAGCAGGGAATTCTCTGCCTGCCTTTCCCCAGTGCTCTGCAAGCTCTCCAGGACAACATAAAATCTGGGGCTCTGTGCTTTCTTTCATTCTGAACAAGTGTTACTGTTTTCTGCACAAAAGCGATTCTGCGAAGCAATGTGAACACTTCTGCTTCCCAGGCACAGAGAAGGTGCTAGCAGGGAATTCTCTGCCTGCCTTTCCCCAGTGCTCTGCAAGCTCTCCAGGACAACAGCAAATCTGGGGCTCTGTGCTTTCTTTCGTTCTGAACAAGTGTTACTGTTTTCTGCACAAAAGCGATTCTGCGAAGCAATGTGAACACTTCTGCTTCCCAGGCACAGAGAAGGTGCTAGCAGGGAATTCTCTGCCTGCCTTTCCCCAGTGCTCTGCAAGCTCTCCAGGACAACATAAAATCTGGGGCTCTGTGCTTTCTTTCGTTCTGAACAAGTGTTACTGTTTTCTGCACAAAAGCGATTCTGCGAAGTAATGTGAACACTTGTGCTTCCCAGGCACAGAGAAGGTGCTAGCAGGGAATTCTCTGCCTGCCTTTCCCCAGTGCTCTGCAAGCTCTCCAGGACAACATAAAATCTGGGGCTCTGTGCTTTCTTTCGTTCTGAACAAGTGTTACTGTTTTCTGCACAAAAGCGATTCTGCGAAGCAATGTGAACAGTCACAGAGAAGGTGCTAGCAGGGAATTCTCTGCCTGCCTTTCCTCAGTGCTCTGCAAGCTCTCCAGGACAACAGGAAATCTGGGGCTCTGTGCTTTCTTTCATTCTGAACAAGTGTTACTGTTTTCTGCACAAAAGCGATTCTGCGAAGCAAAGTGAACACTTCTGCTTCCCAGGCACAGAGAAGGTGCTAGCAGGGAATTCTCTGCCTGCCTTTCCCCAGTGCTCTGCAAGCTCTCCAGGACAACATAAAATCTGGGGCTCTGTGCTTTCTTTCGTTCTGAACAAGTGTTACTGTTTTCTGCACAAAAGCGATTCTGCGAAGAAAAGTGAACAGGCACAGAGAAGGTGCTAGCAGGGAATTCTCTGCCTGCCTTTCCTCAGTGCTCTGCAAGCTCTCCAGGACAACATAAAATCTGGGGCTCTGTGCTTTCTTTCGTTCTGAACAAGTGTTACTGTTTTCTGCACAAAAGCGATTCTGCGAAGCAATGTGAACACTTGTGCTTCCCAGGCACAGAGAAGGTGCTAGCAGGGAATTCTCTGCCTGCCTTTCCCCAGTGCTCTGCAAGCTCTCCAGGACAACATAAAATCTGGGGCTCTGTGCTTTCTTTCGTTCTGAACAACTGTTACTGTTTTCTGCACAAAAGCGATTCTGCGAAGCAATGTGAACAGGCACAGAGAAGGTGCTAGCAGGGAATTCTCTGCCTGCCTTTCCTCAGTGCTCTGCAAGCTCTCCAGGACAACATAAAATCTGGGGCTCTGTGCTTTCTTTCGTTCTGAACAAGTGTTACTGTTTTCTGCACAAAAGCGATTCTGCGAAGCAATGTGAACACTTCTGCTTCCCAGGCACAGAGAAGGTGCTAGCAGGGAATTCTCTGCCTGCCTTTCCCCAGTGCTCTGCAAGCTCTCCAGGACAACATAAAATCTGGGGCTCTGTGCTTTCTTTCATTCTGAACAAGTGTTACTGTTTTCTGCACAAAAGCGATTCTGCGAAGAAAAGTGAACAGGCACAGAGAAGGTGCTAGCAGGGAATTCTCTGCCTGCCTTTCCCCAGTGCTCTGCAAGCTCTCCAGGACAACATAAAATCTGGGGCTCTGTGCTTTCTTTCGTTCTGAACAAGTGTTACTGTTTTCTGCACAAAAGTGATTCTACGAAGCACTGTGAACACTTGTGCTTCCCAGGCACAGAGAAGGTGCTAGCAGGGAATTCTCTGCCTGCCTTTCCCCAGTGCTCTGCAAGCTCTCCAGGACAACATAAAATCTGGGGCTCTGTGCTTTCTTTCGTTCTGAACAAGTGTTACTGTTTTCTGCACAAAAGCGATTCTGCGAAGAAAAGTCAACAGGCACAGAGAAGGTGCTAGCAGGGAATTCTCTGCCTGCCTTCCTCAGTGCTCTGCAAGCTCTCCAGGACAACATAAAATCTGGGGTTCTGTGCTTTCTTTCGTTCTGAACAAGTGTTACTGTTTTCTGCACAAAAGCGATTCTGCGAAGCAATGTGAACACTTGTGCTTCCCAGGCACAGAGAAGGTGCTAGCAGGGAATTCTCTGCCTGCCTTTCCCCAGTGCTCTGCAAGCTCTCCAGGACAACATAAAATCTGGGGCTCTGTGCTTTCTTTCGTTCTGAACAAGTGTTACTGTTTTCTGCACAAAAGCGATTCTGCGAAGAAAAGTGAACAGGCACAGAGAAGGTGCTAGCAGGGAATTCTCTGCCTGCCTTCCTCAGTGCTCTGCAAGCTCTCCAGGACAACATAAAATCTGGGGCTCTGTGCTTTCTTTCGTTCTGAACACGTGTTACTGTTTTCTGCACAAAAGCGATTCTGCGAAGCAATGTGAACACTTGTGCTTCCCAGGCACAGAGAAGGTGCTAGCAGGGAATTCTCTGCCTGCCTTTCCCCAGTGCTCTGCAAGCTCTCCAGGACAACATAAAATCTGGGGCTCTGTGCTTTCTTTCGTTCTGAACAACTGTTACTGTTTTCTGCACAAAAGCGATTCTGCGAAGCAATGTGAACAGGCACAGAGAAGGTGCTAGCAGGGAATTCTCTGCCTGCCTTTCCTCAGTGCTCTGCAAGCTCTCCAGGACAACATAAAATCTGGGGCTCTGTGCTTTCTTTCGTTCTGAACAAGTGTTACTGTTTTCTGCACAAAAGCGATTCTGCGAAGAAAAGTGAACAGGCACAGAGAAGGTGCTAGCAGGGAATTCTCTGCCTGCCTTCCTCAGTGCTCTGCAAGCTCTCCAGGACAACATAAAATCTGGGGCTCTGTGCTTTCTTTCGTTCTGAACAAGTGTTACTGTTTTCTGCACAAAAGCGATTCTGCGAAGCAATGTGAACACTTGTGCTTCCCAGGCACAGAGAAGGTGCTAGCAGGGAATTCTCTGCCTGCCTTTCCCCAGTGCTCTGCAAGCTCTCCAGGACAACATAAAATCTGGGGCTCTGTGCTTTCTTTCGTTCTGAACAAGTGTTACTGTTTTCTGCACAAAAGCGATTCTGCGAAGCAATGTGAACACTTCTGCTTCCCAGGCACAGAGAAGGTGCTAGCAGGGAATTCTCTGCCTGCCTTTCCCCAGTGCTCTGCAAGCTCTCCAGGACAACATAAAATCTGGGGCTCTGTGCTTTCTTTCGTTCTGAACAAGTGTTACTGTTTTCTGCACAAAAGCGATTCTGCGAAGCAATGTGAACACTTCTGCTTCCCAGGCACAGAGAAGGTGCTAGCAGGGAATTCTCTGCCTGCCTTTCCCCAGTGCTCTGCAAGCTCTCCAGGACAACAGCAAATCTGGGGCTCTGTGCTTTCTTTCGTTCTGAACAAATGTTACTGTTTTCTGCACAAAAGCGATTCTGCAAAGCAATGTGAACACTTGTGCTTCCCAGGCACAGAGAAGGTGCTAGCAGGGAATTCTCTGCCTGCCTTTCCCCAGTGCTCTGCAAGCTCTCCAGGACAACATAAAATCTGGGGCTCTGTGCTTTCTTTCGTTCTGAACAAGTGTTACTGTTTTCTGCACAAAAGCGATTCTGCGAAGCAATGTGAACACTTGTGCTTCCCAGGCACAGAGAAGGTGCTAGCAGGGAATTCTCTGCCTGCCTTTCCCCAGTGCTCTGCAAGCTCTCCAGGACAACAGCAAATCTGGGGCTCTGTGCTTTCTTTCGTTCTGAACAAGTGTTACTGTTTTCTGCACAAAAGCGATTCTGCGAAGCAATGTGAAAACTTCTGCTTCCCAGGCACAGAGAAGGTGCTAGCAGGGAATTCTCTGCCTGCCTTTCCCCAGTGCTCTGGAAGCTCTCCAGGACAACATAAAATCTGGGGCTCTGTGCTTTCTTTCGTTCTGAACAAGTGTTACTGTTTTCTGCACAAAAGCGATTCTGCGAAGCAATGTGAACACTTCTGCTTCCCAGGCACAGAGAAGGTGCTAGCAGGGAATTCTCTGCCTGCCTTTCCCCAGTGCTCTGCAAGCTCCCCAGAACAACATAAAATCTGGGGCTCTGTGCTTTCTTTCGTTCTGAACAAGTGTTACTGTTTTCTGCACAAAAGCGATTCTGCGAAGCAATGTGAACAGGCACAGAGAAGGTGCTAGCAGGGAATTCTCTGCCTGCCTTTCCCCAGTGCTCTGCAAGCTCTCCAGGACAACATAAAATCTGGGGCTCTGTGCTTTCTTTCATTCTGAACAAGTGTTACTGTTTTCTGCACAAAAGCGATTCTGCGAAGCAATGTGAACACTTCTGCTTCCCAGGCACAGAGAAGGTGCTAGCAGGGAATTCTCTGCCTGCCTTTCCCCAGTGCTCTGCAAGCTCTCCAGGACAACAGCAAATCTGGGGCTCTGTGCTTTCTTTCGTTCTGAACAAGTGTTACTGTTTTCTGCACAAAAGCGATTCTGCGAAGCAATGTGAACACTTGTGCTTCCCAGGCACAGAGAAGGTGCTAGCAGGGAATTCTCTGCCTGCCTTTCCCCAGTGCTCTGCAAGCTCTCCAGGACAACATAAAATCTGGGGCTCTGTGCTTTCTTTCGTTCTGAACAAGTGTTACTGTTTTCTGCACAAAAGCGATTCTGCGAAGCAATGTGAACACTTGTGCTTCCCAGGCACAGAGAAGGTGCTAGCAGGGAATTCTCTGCCTGCCTTTCCCCAGTGCTCTGCAAGCTCTCCAGGACAACATAAAATCTGGGGCTCTGTGCTTTCTTTCTTTCTGAACAAGTGTTACTGTTTTCTGCACAAAAGCGATTCTGCGAAGCAATGTGAACACTTCTGCTTCCCAGGCACAGAGAAGGTGCTAGCAGGGAATTCTCTGCCTGCCTTTCCCCAGTGCTCTGCAAGCTCTCCAGGACAACATAAAATCTGGTGCTCTGTGCTTTCTTTCGTTCTGAACAAGTGTTACTGTTTTCTGCACAAAAGCGATTCTGCAAAGCAATGTGAACACTTCTGCTTCCCAGGCACAGAGAAGGTGCTAGCAGGGAATTCTCTGCCTGCCTTTCCCCAGTGCTCTGCAAGCTCTCCAGGACAACATAAAATCTGGGGCTCTGTGCTTTCTTTCGTTCTGAACAACTGTTACTGTTTTCTGCACAAAAGCGATTCTGCGAAGCAATGTGAACACTTCTGCTTCCCAGGCACAGAGAAGGTGCTAGCAGGGAATTCTCTGCCTGCCTTCCTCAGTGCTCTGCAAGCTCTCCAGGACAACATAAAATCTGGGGCTCTGTGCTTTCTTTCGTTCTGAACACGTGTTACTGTTTTCTGCACAAAAGCGATTCTGCGAAGCAATGTGAACACTTCTGCTTCCCAGGCACAGAGAAGGTGCTAGCAGGGAATTCTCTGCCTGCCTTTCCCCAGTGCTCTGCAAGCTCTCCAGGACAACATAAAATCTGGGGCTCTGTGCTTTCTTTCGTTCTGAACAAGTGTTACTGTTTTCTGCACAAAAGCGATTCTGCGAAGCAATGTGAACACTTCTGCTTCCCAGGCACAGAGAAGGTGCTAGCAGGGAATTCTCTGCCTGCCTTTCCTCAGTGCTCTGCAATCTCTCCAGGACAACATAAAATCTGGGGTTCTGTGCTTTCTTTCATTCTGAACAAGTGTTACTGTTTTCTGCACAAAAGCGATTCTGCGAAGCAATATGAACACTTCTGCTTCCCAGGCACAGAGAAGGTGCTAGCAGGGAATTCTCTGCCTGCCTTTCCCCAGTGCTCTGCAAGCTCTCCAGGACAACATAAAATCTGGGGCTCTGTGCTTTCTTTCGTTCTGAACAAGTGTTACTGTTTTCTGCACAAAAGCGATTCTGCGAAGCAATGTGAACACTTGTGCTTCCCAGGCACAGAGAAGGTGCTAGCAGGGAATTCTCTGCCTGCCTTTCCCCAGTGCTCTGCAAGCTCTCCAGGACAACAGCAAATCTGGGGCTCTGTGCTTTCTTTCGTTCTGAACAAGTGTTACTGTTTTCTGCACAAAAGCGATTCTGCGAAGCAATGTGAACACTTCTGCTTCCCAGGCACAGAGAAGGTGCTAGCAGGGAATTCTCTGCCTGCCTTTCCCCAGTGCTCTGCAAGCTCTCCAGGACAACATAAAATCTGGGGCTCTGTGCTTTCTTTCGTTCTGAACAAGTGTTACTGTTTTCTGCACAAAAGCGATTCTGCAAAGCAATGTGAACAGGCACAGAGAAGGTGCTAGCAGGGAATTCTCTGCCTGCCTTTCCTCAGTGCTCTGCAAGCTCTCCAGGACAACATAAAATCTGGGGTTCTGTGCTTTCTTTCATTCTGAACAAGTGTTACTGTTTTCTGCACAAAAGCGATTCTGCGAAGCAATGTGAACACTTGTGCTTCCCAGGCACAGAGAAGGTGCTAGCAGGGAATTCTCTGCCTGCCTTTCCCCAGTGCTCTGCAAGCTCTCCAGGACAACATAAAATCTGGGGCTCTGTGCTTTCTTTCGTTCTGAACAAGTGTTACTGTTTTCTGCACAAAAGCGATTCTGCGAAGCAATGTGAACACTTCTGCTTCCCAGGCACAGAGAAGGTGCTAGCAGGGAATTCTCTGCCTGCCTTTCCCCAGTGCTCTGCAAGCTCTCCAGGACAACATAAAATCTGGGGCTCTGTGCTTTCTTTCGTTCTGAACAAGTGTTACTGTTTTCTGCACAAAAGCGATTCTGCGAAGCAATGTGAACACTTGTGCTTCCCAGGCACAGAGAAGGTGCTAGCAGGGAATTCTCTGCCTGCCTTTCCCCAGTGCTCTGCAAGCTCTCCAGGACAACATAAAATCTGGGGCTCTGTGCTTTCTTTCGTTCTGAACAAGTGTTACTGTTTTCTGCACAAAAGCGATTCTGCAAAGCAATGTGAACAGGCACAGAGAAGGTGCTAGCAGGGAATTCTCTGCCTGCCTTTCCTCAGTGCTCTGCAAGCTCTCCAGGACAACATAAAATCTGGGGTTCTGTGCTTTCTTTCATTCTGAACAAGTGTTACTGTTTTCTGCACAAAAGCGATTCTGCGAAGCAATGTGAACACTTGTGCTTCCCAGGCACAGAGAAGGTGCTAGCAGGGAATTCTCTGCCTGCCTTTCCCCAGTGCTCTGCAAGCTCTCCAGGACAACATAAAATCTGGGGCTCTGTGCTTTCTTTCGTTCTGAACAAGTGTTACTGTTTTCTGCACAAAAGCGATTCTGCGAAGCAATGTGAACACTTCTGCTTCCCAGGCACAGAGAAGGTGCTAGCAGGGAATTCTCTGCCTGCCTTTCCCCAGTGCTCTGCAAGCTCTCCAGGACAACATAAAATCTGGGGCTCTGTGCTTTCTTTCGTTCTGAACAAGTGTTACTGTTTTCTGCACAAAAGCGATTCTGCGAAGCAATGTGAACACTTCTGCTTCCCAGGCACAGAGAAGGTGCTAGCAGGGAATTCTCTGCCTGCCTTTCCCCAGTGCTCTGCAAGCTCTCCAGGACAACATAAAATCTGGTGCTCTGTGCTTTCTTTCGTTCTGAACAAGTGTTACTGTTTTCTGCACAAAAGCGATTCTGCAAAGCAATGTGAACACTTCTGCTTCCCAGGCACAGAGAAGGTGCTAGCAGGGAATTCTCTGCCTGCCTTTCCCCAGTGCTCTGCAAGCTCTCCAGGACAACATAAAATCTGGGGCTCTGTGCTTTCTTTCGTTCTGAACAACTGTTACTGTTTTCTGCACAAAAGCGATTCTGCGAAGCAATGTGAACACTTCTGCTTCCCAGGCACAGAGAAGGTGCTAGCAGGGAATTCTCTGCCTGCCTTTCCCCAGTGCTCTGCAAGCTCTCCAGGACAACATAAAATCTGGGGCTCTGTGCTTTCTTTCGTTCTGAACACGTGTTACTGTTTTCTGCACAAAAGCGATTCTGCGAAGCAATGTGAACACTTCTGCTTCCCAGGCACAGAGAAGGTGCTAGCAGGGAATTCTCTGCCTGCCTTTCCCCAGTGCTCTGCAAGCTCTCCAGGACAACATAAAATCTGGGGTTCTGTGCTTTCTTTCATTCTGAACAAGTGTTACTGTTTTCTGCACAAAAGCGATTCTGCGAAGCAATATGAACACTTGTGCTTCCCAGGCACAGAGAAGGTGCTAGCAGGGAATTCTCTGCCTGCCTTTCCCCAGTGCTCTGCAAGCTCTCCAGGACAACATAAAATCTGGGGCTCTGTGCTTTCTTTCGTTCTGAACAAGTGTTACTGTTTTCTGCACAAAAGCGATTCTGCGAAGCAATGTGAACACTTGTGCTTCCCAGGCACAGAGAAGGTGCTAGCAGGGAATTCTCTGCCTGCCTTTCCCCAGTGCTCTGCAAGCTCTCCAGGACAACAGCAAATCTGGGGCTCTGTGCTTTCTTTCGTTCTGAACAAGTGTTACTGTTTTCTGCACAAAAGCGATTCTGCGAAGCAATGTGAACACTTCTGCTTCCCAGGCACAGAGAAGGTGCTAGCAGGGAATTCTCTGCCTGCCTTTCCCCAGTGCTCTGCAAGCTCTCCAGGACAACATAAAATCTGGGGCTCTGTGCTTTCTTTCGTTCTGAACAAGTGTTACTGTTTTCTGCACAAAAGCGATTCTGCGAAGCAATGTGAACACTTCTGCTTCCCAGGCACAGAGAAGGTGCTAGCAGGGAATTCTCTGCCTGCCTTTCCCCAGTGCTCTGCAAGCTCTCCAGGACAACATAAAATCTGGGGCTCTGTGCTTTCTTTCGTTCTGAACAAGTGTTACTGTTTTCTGCACAAAAGCGATTCTGCGAAGAAAAGTGAACAGGCACAGAGAAGGTGCTAGCAGGGAATTCTCTGCCTGCCTTCCTCAGTGCTCTGCAAGCTCTCCAGGACAACATAAAATCTGGGGTTCTGTGCTTTCTTTCGTACTGAACAAGTGTTACTGTTTTCTGCACAAAAGCGATTCTGCGAAGCAATGTGAACACTTCTGCTTCCCAGGCACAGAGAAGGTGCTAGCAGGGAATTCTCTGCCTGCCTTTCCCCAGTGCTCTGCAAGCTCTCCAGGACAACATAAAATCTGGGGCTCTGTGCTTTCTTTCGTTCTGAACAAGTGTTACTGTTTTCTGCACAAAAGCGATTCTGCGAAGCAATGTGAACACTTCTGCTTCCCAGGCACAGAGAAGGTGCTAGCAGGGAAT
Source organism: Strix uralensis (assembly GCF_047716275.1). Taxonomy (NCBI): domain Eukaryota; kingdom Metazoa; phylum Chordata; class Aves; order Strigiformes; family Strigidae; genus Strix; species Strix uralensis. The sequence goes on along the minus strand of NW_027436800.1, from coordinate 5,246 downwards.
TCTCTGCCTGCCTTTCCCCAGTGCTCTGCAAGCTCTCCAGGACAACATAAAATCTGGGGCTCTGTGCTTTCTTTCGTTCTGAACAAGTGTTACTGTTTTCTGCACAAAAGCGATTCTGCGAAGCAATGTGAACACTTCTGCTTCCCAGGCACAGAGAAGGTGCTAGCAGGGAATTCTCTGCCTGCCTTTCCCCAGTGCTCTGCAAGCTCTCCAGGACAACATAAAATCTGGGGCTCTGTGCTTTCTTTCGTTCTGAACAAGTGTTACTGTTTTCTGCACAAAAGCGATTCTGCAAAGCAATGTGAACAGGCACAGAGAAGGTGCTAGCAGGGAATTCTCTGCCTGCCTTTCCTCAGTGCTCTGCAAGCTCTCCAGGACAACATAAAATCTGGGGTTCTGTGCTTTCTTTCATTCTGAACAAGTGTTACTGTTTTCTGCACAAAAGCGATTCTGCGAAGCAATGTGAACACTTGTGCTTCCCAGGCACAGAGAAGGTGCTAGCAGGGAATTCTCTGCCTGCCTTTCCCCAGTGCTCTGCAAGCTCTCCAGGACAACATAAAATCTGGGGCTCTGTGCTTTCTTTCGTTCTGAACAAGTGTTACTGTTTTCTGCACAAAAGCAATTCTGCGAAGCAATGTGAACACTTCTGCTTCCCAGGCACAGAGAAGGTGCTAGCAGGGAATTCTCTGCCTGCCTTTCCCCAGTGCTCTGCAAGCTCTCCAGGACAACATAAAATCTGGGGCTCTGTGCTTTCTTTCGTTCTGAACAAGTGTTACTGTTTTCTGCACAAAAGCGATTCTGCGAAGCAATGTGAACACTTCTGCTTCCCAGGCACAGAGAAGGTGCTAGCAGGGAATTCTCTGCCTGCCTTTCCCCAGTGCTCTGCAAGCTCTCCAGGACAACATAAAATCTGGGGCTCTGTGCTTTCTTTCGTTCTGAACAAGTGTTACTGTTTTCTGCACAAAAGCGATTCTGCAAAGCAATGTGAACACTTCTGCTTCCCAGGCACAGAGAAGGTGCTAGCAGGGAATTCTCTGCCTGCCTTTCCCCAGTGCTCTGCAAGCTCTCCAGGACAACATAAAATCTGGGGCTCTGTGCTTTCTTTCGTTCTGAACAAGTGTTACTGTTTTCTGCACAAAAGCGATTCTGCGAAGCAATGTGAACACTTGTGCTTCCCAGGCACAGAGAAGGTGCTAGCAGGGAATTCTCTGCCTGCCTTTCCCCAGTGCTCTGCAAGCTCTCCAGGACAACATAAAATCTGGGGCTCTGTGCTTTCTTTCGTTCTGAACACGTGTTACTGTTTTCTGCACAAAAGCGATTCTGCGAAGCAATGTGAACACTTCTGCTTCCCAGGCACAGAGAAGGTGCTAGCAGGGAATTCTCTGCCTGCCTTTCCCCAGTGCTCTGCAAGCTCTCCAGGACAACATAAAATCTGGGGTTCTGTGCTTTCTTTCATTCTGAACAAGTGTTACTGTTTTCTGCACAAAAGCGATTCTGCGAAGCAATATGAACACTTGTGCTTCCCAGGCACAGAGAAGGTGCTAGCAGGGAATTCTCTGCCTGCCTTTCCCCAGTGCTCTGCAAGCTCTCCAGGACAACATAAAATCTGGGGCTCTGTGCTTTCTTTCGTTCTGAACAAGTGTTACTGTTTTCTGCACAAAAGCGATTCTGCGAAGCAATGTGAACACTTGTGCTTCCCAGGCACAGAGAAGGTGCTAGCAGGGAATTCTCTGCCTGCCTTTCCCCAGTGCTCTGCAAGCTCTCCAGGACAACAGCAAATCTGGGGCTCTGTGCTTTCTTTCGTTCTGAACAAGTGTTACTGTTTTCTGCACAAAAGCGATTCTGCGAAGCAATGTGAACACTTCTGCTTCCCAGGCACAGAGAAGGTGCTAGCAGGGAATTCTCTGCCTGCCTTTCCCCAGTGCTCTGCAAGCTCTCCAGGACAACATAAAATCTGGGGCTCTGTGCTTTCTTTCGTTCTGAACAAGTGTTACTGTTTTCTGCACAAAAGCGATTCTGCGAAGCAATGTGAACACTTCTGCTTCCCAGGCACAGAGAAGGTGCTAGCAGGGAATTCTCTGCCTGCCTTTCCCCAGTGCTCTGCAAGCTCTCCAGGACAACATAAAATCTGGGGCTCTGTGCTTTCTTTCGTTCTGAACAAGTGTTACTGTTTTCTGCACAAAAGCGATTCTGCGAAGAAAAGTGAACAGGCACAGAGAAGGTGCTAGCAGGGAATTCTCTGCCTGCCTTCCTCAGTGCTCTGCAAGCTCTCCAGGACAACATAAAATCTGGGGTTCTGTGCTTTCTTTCATTCTGAACAAGTGTTACTGTTTTCTGCACAAAAGCGATTCTGCGAAGCAATGTGAACACTTGTGCTTCCCAGGCACAGAGAAGGTGCTAGCAGGGAATTCTCTGCCTGCCTTTCCCCAGTGCTCTGCAAGCTCTCCAGGACAACATAAAATCTGGGGCTCTGTGCTTTCTTTCGTTCTGAACAAGTGTTACTGTTTTCTGCACAAAAGCGATTCTGCGAAGCAATGTGAACACTTGTGCTTCCCAGGCACAGAGAAGGTGCTAGCAGGGAATTCTCTGCCTGCCTTTCCCCAGTGCTCTGCAAGCTCTCCAGGACAACAGCAAATCTGGGGCTCTGTGCTTTCTTTCGTTCTGAACAAGTGTTACTGTTTTCTGCACAAAAGCGATTCTGCGAAGCAATGTGAACACTTCTGCTTCCCAGGCACAGAGAAGGTGCTAGCAGGGAATTCTCTGCCTGCCTTTCCCCAGTGCTCTGCAAGCTCTCCAGGACAACAGCAAATCTGGGGCTCTGTGCTTTCTTTCGTTCTGAACAAGTGTTACTGTTTTCTGCACAAAAGCGATTCTGCGAAGCAATGTGAACACTTGTGCTTCCCAGGCACAGAGAAGGTGCTAGCAGGGAATTCTCTGCCTGCCTTTCCCCAGTGCTCTGCAAGCTCTCCAGGACAACATAAAATCTGGGGCTCTGTGCTTTCTTTCGTTCTGAACAAGTGTTACTGTTTTCTGCACAAAAGCGATTCTGCGAAGTAATGTGAACACTTGTGCTTCCCAGGCACAGAGAAGGTGCTAGCAGGGAATTCTCTGCCTGCCTTTCCCCAGTGCTCTGCAAGCTCTCCAGGACAACATAAAATCTGGGGCTCTGTGCTTTCTTTCGTTCTGAACAAGTGTTACTGTTTTCTGCACAAAAGCGATTCTGCGAAGCAATGTGAACAGGCACAGAGAAGGTGCTAGCAGGGAATTCTCTGCCTGCCTTTCCTCAGTGCTCTGCAAGCTCTCCAGGACAACAGGAAATCTGGGGCTCTGTGCTTTCTTTCATTCTGAACAAGTGTTACTGTTTTCTGCACAAAAGCGATTCTGCGAAGCAAAGTGAACACTTCTGCTTCCCAGGCACAGAGAAGGTGCTAGCAGGGAATTCTCTGCCTGCCTTTCCCCAGTGCTCTGCAAGCTCTCCAGGACAACATAAAATCTGGGGCTCTGTGCTTTCTTTCGTTCTGAACAAGTGTTACTGTTTTCTGCACAAAAGCGATTCTGCGAAGAAAAGTGAACAGGCACAGAGAAGGTGCTAGCAGGGAATTCTCTGCCTGCCTTTCCTCAGTGCTCTGCAAGCTCTCCAGGACAACAGGAAATCTGGGGCTCTGTGCTTTCTTTCGTTCTGAACAAGTGTTACTGTTTTCTGCACAAAAGCGATTCTGCGAAGCAATGTGAACAGGCACAGAGAAGGTGCTAGCAGGGAATTCTCTGCCTGCCTTTCCTCAGTGCTCTGCAAGCTCTCCAGGACAACATAAAATCTGGGGCTCTGTGCTTTCTTTCGTTCTGAACAAGTGTTACTGTTTTCTGCAGAAAAGCGATTCTGCGAAGCAATGTGAACACTTCTGCTTCCCAGGCACAGAGAAGGTGCTAGCAGGGAATTCTCTGCCTGCCTTTCCCCAGTGCTCTGCAAGCTCTCCAGGACAACATAAAATCTGGGGCTCTGTGCTTTCTTTCATTCTGAACAAGTGTTACTGTTTTCTGCACAAAAGCGATTCTGCGAAGAAAAGTGAACAGGCACAGAGAAGGTGCTAGCAGGGAATTCTCTGCCTGCCTTTCCCCAGTGCTCTGCAAGCTCTCCAGGACAACATAAAATCTGGGGCTCTGTGCTTTCTTTCGTTCTGAACAAGTGTTACTGTTTTCTGCACAAAAGCGATTCTGCGAAGCAATGTGAACACTTCTGCTTCCCAGGCACAGAGAAGGTGCTAGCAGGGAATTCTCTGCCTGCCTTTCCCCAGTGCTCTGCAAGCTCTCCAGGACAACATAAAATCTGGGGCTCTGTGCTTTCTTTCGTTCTGAACAAGTGTTACTGTTTTCTGCACAAAAGCGATTCTGCGAAGAAAAGTCAACAGGCACAGAGAAGGTGCTAGCAGGGAATTCTCTGCCTGCCTTCCTCAGTGCTCTGCAAGCTCTCCAGGACAACATAAAATCTGGGGTTCTGTGCTTTCTTTCGTTCTGAACAAGTGTTACTGTTTTCTGCACAAAAGCGATTCTGCGAAGCAATGTGAACACTTGTGCTTCCCAGGCACAGAGAAGGTGCTAGCAGGGAATTCTCTGCCTGCCTTTCCCCAGTGCTCTGCAAGCTCTCCAGGACAACATAAAATCTGGGGCTCTGTGCTTTCTTTCGTTCTGAACAACTGTTACTGTTTTCTGCACAAAAGCGATTCTGCGAAGCAATGTGAACAGGCACAGAGAAGGTGCTAGCAGGGAATTCTCTGCCTGCCTTTCCTCAGTGCTCTGCAAGCTCTCCAGGACAACATAAAATCTGGGGCTCTGTGCTTTCTTTCGTTCTGAACAAGTGTTACTGTTTTCTGCACAAAAGCGATTCTGCGAAGCAATGTGAACACTTCTGCTTCCCAGGCACAGAGAAGGTGCTAGCAGGGAATTCTCTGCCTGCCTTTCCCCAGTGCTCTGCAAGCTCTCCAGGACAACATAAAATCTGGGGCTCTGTGCTTTCTTTCGTTCTGAACAAGTGTTACTGTTTTCTGCACAAAAGCGATTCTGCGAAGAAAAGTGAACAGGCACAGAGAAGGTGCTAGCAGGGAATTCTCTGCCTGCCTTCCTCAGTGCTCTGCAAGCTCTCCAGGACAACATAAAATCTGGGGCTCTGTGCTTTCTTTCGTTCTGAACAAGTGTTACTGTTTTCTGCACAAAAGCGATTCTGCGAAGCAATGTGAACACTTCTGCTTCCC